>NC_086448.1:606870536-607160536 GCF_028390025.1 Pseudophryne corroboree | reverse complement strand
TACCCCATATAGGGAGGTATATATATATATATATATATATATATAGACCCTTTGTATGGATACTTGCACACTCCAATAATCAAATATATGGTGCTCCTTAAGTTCTGTTCCATTACAGGCCCTCATTCCGAGTCGTTCGCTCGGTATTTTTCATCGCATCGCAATGAAAATCCGCTTAGTACGCATGCGCAATATTCGCACTGCGACTGCGCCAAGTAATTTAACAATGAAGATAGTATTTTTACTCACGGCTTTTTCATCGCTCCGGCGATCGTAATGTGATTGACAGGAAATGGGTGTTACTGGGCGGAAACACGGCGTTTTATGGGCGTGTCTGACTGAAAACGCTACCGTTTCCGGAAAAACGCTGGAGTGGCCGGAGAAACGGGGGAGTGGTTGGGCGAACGCTGGGTGTGTTTGTGACGTCAAACCAGGAACGACAAGCACTGAACTGATCGCACAGGCAGAGTAAGTGTGGAGCTACTCTAAAACTGCTAAGTAGTTTGTGATCGCAATATTGCGAATACATCGGTCGCAATTTTAAGATGCTAAGATACACTCCCAGTAGGCGGCGGCTTAGCGTGTGTAACTCTGCTAAATTCGCCTTGCGACCGATCAACTCGGAATGAGGGCCACAGTCCAGATAAATGCAAAAAATCTGTAGGAAAGGGCACTCAGTCCAACTTTGAAAATTACATTCTTTTAATATCACCCAAAATTTGGGCATTGAAAATGAACAGCAAATCGCGGTGGCTCAGCATGAAATATCATAAAATATCATCTCCAAAAAACCGTGGCATCTCAACGCCTACATAATATTTCCAAAAGTGTGTTTCAGAGTGAAGGGGATACACATGGTAACTTAGCTGTCTAGCTGTCCGTCGACCTCGGTCACTAAATGACCGTTCAAGACCATAACATCATGTCACTGCCACCCCGCTATAGTGTAGAGCCATCACTATAGTGGGGTGGCAGTGACATGATGTTATGGTCTTGAACGGTCATTTAGTGACCAAGGTCGACGGACAGCTAGACAGCTAAGTTACCATGTGTATCCCCTTCACTCTGAAACACACTTTTGGAAATATTATGTAGGCGTTGAGATGCCACGGTTTTTTGGAGATGATATTTTATGATATTTCATGCTGAGCCACCGCGATTTGCTGTTCATTTTCAATGCCCAAATTTTGGGTGATATTAAAAGAATGTAATTTTCAAAGTTGGACTGAGTGCCCTTTCCTACAGATTTTTATATATATATATATATATATATATATATATATATATATATTTTTTTTTTTTTTTTAAGGCACTTAAACATACAAAGGTCTCCTTGGTTAGAATAGTCCCTTATCAATGGTTAAAAACACATAGCCCATGGGATAACATGGGCTGTGCATTAGACTCCTGGCAACTTTGGTCAGGGAGAAGTTTGGCGCCACTGCATGCTATTTTTAGCCCCCTCACTCAGCAACTGTATTCCCTGGGAAAACTGGTCCCTCATTGATTGGCCCCCTGGGGTTGCAGGGTAGAAAATCCCTGGGGCGGGCTGTTGCTGGGGCCCGGGAGCCAGTCATCATGAAAGACGGGGATGGCGTCGGGACCTGGAGCCCTTTATCTAGAGCCACACAGCGTGGGAAGTGAGCTGCTGCCGCATGGAGAAGAAGAGGGAGAGTCTGGCCGGACCCTGGTGCTAGCCCTGCGGGGTGAAGGAGAGCACCGCTGGGGAGAGAAGAGGACTTGCCCCTGAACAGAGATCTGACGACAGCTTACCGGATCGGTGTCCCCTGGAGCCTGGATATCGGTGGCCTGGCTGTGTCCCCTGCTCGCCTGCCTGCAGTTCGGAGGTGGACATCTGCGGTGCAGAGACGGAGGAGAGGAGCTGTCCACGGCGCTGCCAGAAGAAGGGGGGAACCAGCGCTGAAGACCGGAGCCCTGCAGAAGAAGGGAGAGTCGGCCAGAGGAGCGTCCGCCGCAGAAGACCAACGTGACCGGATCGGAACGGAGCAACGCAGATAGTCGGCAACGGGAAGCTACAGGCACCGCAGAGGATGACCGCCGCAGGGGAAGAAGGACCTCGGCAAGGACCCTGGTGACCAGTGACGTGGACCGGAAGCCTGCGGAGAGAAGACCCCAGTGGTGGAAGACGTCGTGGAGGACCCCTGCTGCTGGAGAGGATGGCAGAGCACGGACCGGTAGACGGAGGAGCGGAGTGTCCACCACCAGCTGAGACAGGGAAGAGGATCCGGGAGCTGGCATCTGCTCAAGGGCGTATTCCCGGTGCGTTGCTTTGCATCCCGGGTGGCGTCGAAGATCCAGGAGGTGATCGGAGGTGGCAGAAGCGCCGCAGCTTGTGGTGAGATCAGCATCCCTTCCGCTGCCTAACTCTACCCTGTTAATGCCCTCCGCTGCCACAACTCTGCATTTAGGGAAACATTTAAAAAGGGGGTAGGCTCCCCTATAGTTGTGTTCCCACCGTTCCCACCCCTCTGCTTAACTCTGCAATTGGGAAACATATTGAAACTAGGGGGTAGGCTCCCCTCATTACTGCTGTGCCCCGTAGGTTTAGAGGGTTTAGGGGATGGCTATCTAATTTGCTGGTGCCTCTGCATACTGAAGAATAGGGGTAGGCTCCCTTAAAGTTAATGGTGCCCTTACCTAGAGTTAATGTCAATGCATTTATCTGCTGTTAAGGAATGCTGGTAATTATGGTTCATTTATGCAAGCTCCGCCCAGCAGTGTAAAAGTTGATGTTAATGCATTTATCTGCTATTAAGGAATGTTGGTACTTATGGTTCATTTATGCAAGCTCCGCCCAGCAGTGTAAAAGTTGATGTTAATGCATTTGACTACTATTAATGAACGCGGATACTTCTGGTTCATTTATGCAAGCTCCGCCCAGCAGTGTAAAAGTTGATGTTAATGCATTTATCTGCTATTAAGGAATGCTGGTCCTTATGGTTCATTTATGCAAGCTCCGCCCAGCAGTGTAAAAGTTGATGTTAATGCATTTATCTGCTATTAAGGAATGCTGGTACTTCTGGTTCATTTATGCAAGCTCCGCCCAGCAGGGTTATTCAAGCCATTATACCTGTGTATTGATTACTACGTGAAGGCGGAATTTAATTGACTGTTATGCAAGCTCCGCCCAGCAGGGTTATTCAAGCCATTATACCTGTGTATTGATTATTACGTGAAAGGCAGGATTTAATTGACTGTTCTGCAAGCTCCGCCCAGCAGGGTTATTCAAACCATCATACCTGTGTATTGATTACTACGTGGAAGGCGGGATTTAATTGACTGTTATGCAAGCTCCGCCCAGCAGGGTTATTCAAGCCATTATACCTGCTTAAGTGTTCATGCTGGTTATACGAGACTGTGCTTTATAGAGACGCCAGCTTGCTCACCTGTTCCCACAATATACCTGCTTAAGTGTTCATGCTGGTTATACGTGACTGTGCTTTATAGAGATGCCAGCTTGCTCACCTGTTCCCGCAATATACCTGCTTAAGTGTTCACGCTGGTTATACGAGACTGTGCTTTATAGAGACACCAGCTTCCCCACATGTTCCCGCAATATACCTGTTTAAGTGTTCATGCTGGTTATACGTGACTGTGCTTTATAGAGACGCCAGCTTGCTCACCTGTTCCCGCAATATACCTGCTTAAGTGTTCATGCTGGTTATACGAGACTGTGCTTTATAGAGACACCAGCTTGCTTACCTGTTCCCACAATATACCTGCTTAAGTGTTCATGCTGGTTATACGAGACTGTGCTTTATAGAGACACCAGCTTGCTCACCTGTTCCTGCAATATACCTGCTTAAGTGTTCATGCTGGTTATACGAGACTGTGCTTTATAGAAACACCAGCTTGCTCACTTGTTCCCGCAATATACCTGCTTAAGTGCTCATGCTGGTTATACAAGACTGTGCTTTATAGAGACACCATCTTGCTCACCTGTTCCTGCAATATACCTGCATAAGTGTGCAAGCTGGTTATACGAGACTGTGCTTTATAGAGACACCAGCTTGCTCACCTGTTCCTGCAATATACCTGCTTAAGTGTTCATGCTGGTTATACGAGACTGTGCTTTATAGAAACACCAGCTTGCTCACTTGTTCCCGCAATATACCTGCTTAAGTGCTCATGCTGGTTATACAAGACTGTGCTTTATAGAGACACCATCTTGCTCACCTGTTCCTGCAATATACCTGCATAAGTGTGCAAGCTGGTTATACGAGACTGTGCTTTATAGAGACACCAGCTTGCTCACCTGTTCCTGCTATAGTCCTGTATAAGTTTCAACGCTGTTTGTACGAGATTGTGCATTGTAGAGACGCCCGCTTGTCTCACCTGCTCATTAGCCCAGGGATATAGGGGATAATTCTGAGTTGATCGCAGCAGGAACTTTGTTAGCAGTTGGGCAAAACCATGTGCACTGCAGGGGAGGCAGATATAACATGTGCAGAGAGAGTTTGATTTGGGTGGGTTTTTTTGTTTCTGTGCAGGGTAAATACTGGCTGCTTTATTTTTACACTGCAATTTAGATTGCAGATTGAACACACCCCACCCAAATCTAACTCTCTCTGCACATGTTATATCTGCCTACAAAATATTAAGCATTCTAATACACTAACATCACATTCACCACTCTGATACGTTGCCGCCGAATGACAGATGAATAAGCCCATTGGTTTTGATTATGCCGTAATGGCTACGGGATTTGGACACTAACATACAATATCCCTAACATCAATAGACCACAATGTACCTTTAACACGTTCGTTTGCGTCTGTGTACACTACTGGTTTTATTGGTTGATTTGTCTGCGGGACTTGGACGCTCATATATTCCTAATGTCAATAGACTATACTGTGGCTTTATCACGTTCGTTTGCATCTTTATATACTGTACTACTGTATTTAGGTCTGTACACTGTAATATACTGTATGAAATACTGTACATATTGTAGCGTAATGAGATGTACCAGTAAAGTAGTTCTTACTATGTATTTCGGTATTGTATTTTAATGGAGACCACACGCATGCGCAATGGTGATTTTAAAAAGCAACATCTGGTGGATGATCACAGATATTACACTTAAAGGTAACGCCAAATGTTCTGTGCGTGGCGCGCCTCCCTACGACTAGGCACGTCTCCCTATGACTAAGCACACCTCCTTGTGCCCAGGCACGCTGCGTATGCCTGATGGTGACTAACGCCTCAGCCAGCCAAAATAACGGAGGCTCCATCTGTATTTTGGGGGTCATTCTGAGTTGTTCGCTCGCTAGCAGATTTTAGCAGCATTGCACACGCTAGGCTGCCGCCCTCTGGGAGTGTATCTTAGCTTAGCAGAATTGCGAATGAAAGATTAGTAGAATTGCGAATAGAAAATTCTTAGCAGTTTCTGAGTAGCTCGAGACGTACTCCTACACTGCGATCAGCTCAGACCGTTTCGTTCCTGGTTTGACGTCACAAACACTCCCTGCATTCGGCCAGCCACTCCCCCGTTTCTCCAGACACTCCCGCGTTTTATTCTGGCACGCCTGCGTTTTTCCGCACACTCGAAGAAAATGGTTAGTTTCCGCCCAGAAACACCCACTTCCTGTCAATCACACTCTGATCACTTCAACGATGAAAATTCTTCATTCGGACGTGAGTAAATCTACTAAGTTTTGTGCTAAAATACTTAGCGCATGCGCACTGCGTACCATACGCATGCGCATTTTTGCCTTAATCGCTCCATTGCGAAAATCGGCAACGAGCGAACAACTCGGAATGACCTCCCTTATCCATAAAAAAGAAAATATATCTTTATCAAGATTTCCTTGTACTAAGGCTAAGTCAAATAGTGTTTTCAATTCATTCTGATATATATTAGTGGGATCTGCAGACAGTTTTCTATAAAATGCCATATCATTGAGTTGTCTTTGAGCTTCCTGGAGATAATCCTCAAGGCTCTGAATGACTAAACCCCCGCCTTTATCAGCTTGTTTTATAATAATTTTCTTGTCTTTCATAAGTTTCTTTAAAGCCATTCTTTCGGACCTTGAAAGATTATCTCTTAAACTCAGACTATCGTGTCTTGTACAAAGTTCTCTGAATTCTCTCATCGTGGTAGTATAGAAACCATCAATAAAGGCGCTCCTGTGTTGTATTGGGTAGAACTCTGATGGTTGTCTGAATTTCTTCAGGTCAACCTCATATAATTTTTTGTATTCTCTAGTTTTCCATTTTCTGTCAATAGTGATTCTAAAATTCACAATGGTTCATCATCATATTTATCAAGACAGATTGGTGATCCTGTCGTGTCTTGTCTATGTAAGGATTTTTTTTTTATAAAATACCTTTTTCTACTTAGAGTGTGCATGAATCTATTTAGGTCCACAAAAAGTGTAAAAAGATTAGGTATATCTTTAGTGGCAAATTTTAAACCCTTGTTGAGTAACGAAACATCAGCAGATGTCAAGGTTTTTTTAGAAAGATTAAACACACTTTTTGTGTTTAAAACCTTCTTACACTTTTTGAAGGCATGCTTGACTCCTCCCCTACAGCCTCTGACTCTCTTCTTCTTCCTCTCTTCTTCTTTTTGGGGTAAGTGTTGATTTTGGATTCTCTCACGTGTGATTTTGATGATCCCCGGGTGAGTGATGTCTCCTCTCTAAAAAATAACTGTTGATCTTTTTTCTTTAGTTCCTTCTCTTCTTGGTGGAATCTGATCATCTGTATTTAATGATTCATACCTATTTATTTTGACCCATATTCCTCCATCTGTCCCTACTTGGGGATCTCCGTTTGAAATGATGTCTGGGGACTCTATGGGAATTAGAAGTACTATTATTTTCTTGTCTCCGTGTATCTATTGTATAACTTTGTGAAACTAATCTCCTTCTATTAATCACATGTAGTTTAGTAGAGCGTCTTGGGGAGACATAATTAGATTGTCTTTTCGATGAGGGAGTCCTACAGTATCTCTTCTATTATAAGTCTGTACCTGATCTCTATTGTAATCTTCTCTGTCCCAAATAAGTTTATCTTTTAATGAAATAAGAGTTTTTTCGAATTCCTGTACCCTTCTATTAACTCGTAGGTCTGTCCTCTCAAAGTCTGGATGTTTAGAATGTACTAACAAAGCTTGCTGTGTTTTTTCTATAGCAACTTGAATAGTTTGTACTTTTTGTTCCCTGTGTTTAATTAGAAGTTTCATGAGACTCCGGGAACAATTATCTAAAGTCCCATTCCATTCTATTAAAAAATGTGCATCATCTTTAAATGAGCACGATTTAAAAAGCCTATTGCCCCTAGGAATCATATCTTTATCAAGATATTTTTATAACATTATTTGATCTCACCAATGTCTGGTCTCCGTAATGAAGAGATCCTCTAACTTATTAAAGAGACCAAACATATCCAAATTGTTATCAGTGGTCATTTGTTCAGCATGATTAAAATCATCAGAAAGGTACTGCTGTCTTCTTTCAAGGCTTTCTGATTGACATTTTAATACAGGCATATCTAAATACAAAACTAAATATATAGATTATCAGTTGAAAAACTATAAGCACACTTCAATGAATAACTTGGAAAAATGGGCTGCCTTAATGCTAATTAGAAAGGGTTAAATATAACTCCTTCTAAGATACAAAAAGAGATGGAAAATAAGGCACCCACAGACCAAATGAACCATTGATAAGGTGTTTGTTGCTCTCTAAAAGGGGTATTACCAACCCCCTGGAGAATTATAGCAAAAGGAAGAGAATTGAGAGTGCAAACAGACTTTCCTTGAATTAACAATTTATTAAAATGTTGTTAAAAATGTATGAGTTTCATAAAAATAGTGACATCACATTTGTTATATAAGTCAATGACCAGTTCATATAATATACTACAATATACAATATAGCAAAGAATATTTCTGCTAGTGTATATGTAGCAAGTTGTATTGATTGAGTCCTCAAATGGCAGTTGCTTTATAAAATATTAAGGGTGGGATTCAAATGACATATCAAGCCCAATTTCCTTTCTAAAATGATCTCCGTTATCACGTATATTGCGCCCATATTGATTAGGTTTAGCTGTGTAAAGGGTTGGGTGCCCCCCTACTTCGTGGGTAGCGAGCTGAAATAATGATACCACGCCCTTGAGGGCAGAAACAGAACGGGTGTGAAAAGGGGTGAAAAGAATTGAATCCCACCCTAAAGGTGCAACTTCACATTGACTGATCGTTATCCATGTTAATAAGTGTCTCTCTACGATATTAAATTGCAGAGATGCAAGGGGATATAGTGGCAATATAATTAATACTTGCCCTTCCAGCAATCATCTTGGATATTTGGCAGCTGAATGAACTGATTGTTATGTAACTAGAGCAGTAACTTGAAAAGGATTATATATCCGTGGGTATAATAGCTGGTTAGCCCAAAAGTAGACTGCTCCGTGTTAAACTTAACACGACTAGAAAGGACGTGTCTGGATACAGCGTCCTGAGTACCTGCGGCTCCGGTTTCACGGTCCGGCAAGCTGAATGGCTTCAAATGCAGCAGTGTGGGCGGCTTGTAAGTCCCCTTTCAGACGGCTCCGTCTGTCACTCCGGGGGTCTTTAGAGATTGCCATTCTGTGGCTCCGGTTTCACGGTCCAGCATGCTGAATGGCTCCAAATACAGCAGTGTGGGCGGCTTGTGGGTCCCTTTTCAGACGGCTCCGTCTGGCGCTCCGGGGGTCCTTAGAGATTGCTATTCATTTAAACAGAGCAGGAAACTGGAAAGCCGCGGCTTCTATTTAGCAAGGGCGGGCGGCTCCAGACTCACCGAAGTGAACGGCTCTGTACAGGTGGTGATGTCACAACAAAGCGGTTAATAGAAATATCTTTCTGGGTATTTTTTAGTCTTTCTGTGTATGTTTTGTGATGTAGGCCATGCACCATTTTAGTTGCCCTTCTTTGTACAGTCTCTAATGTATTAATATCCTTTTGAAGATATGGCCTCCAGAACTAAACACAGTATTCAGATGAGGCCGTACCAATGACCTATACAGTGCCATTATTACCTCTTTCTTTCTGCTGCTGATTCCTCTCCCAATGCAGCCAAGCATCTGACTAGCCTTCCTCATTGCTTTGTTACATTGCTTACCTGCCTTTAAGTCACCTGAAATAGTGACTCCTAGATCCCTTTCCTCCTCAGTAGTTTCCAGTATAGTGCCATTAATACATTTTTTGGCATTAAACTGTAATTGCCACACTCTTGACCATTCCTCTAGTCTACCTAGATCCTCAACCATCTGTTTTACCCCACCTGGTGTGTCTACCCTGTAGCATACATTTGTGTCATCTGCAAAAAGGCATACTTTCCCTTTAATGCCATTTGCAATGTTACCAATAAAGATATTAAAAAGCACTGGTCCATGTACAGATCCCTGGGGTACTCCTCTGGTAAGACTTCTCTCCTGTGAATGCACTCCTTTTACCACAACTCTCTGTTTTCTATCCTGCAACCAACATCTTATCCATTCAATAATCCTAGTATCCAATCCCAAATGTCCAAGTTTATTTAGCAGTCTGCGATGTGGAACAGTGTCAAAAGCCTTACTAAAGTCTAGATAAGCTATATCCATGGCTCCACCTTTATCTATCACTTTAGTCACACAGTCAAAAAAGTCAATAAGATTAGTTTGACATGATCTCCCCCCAGTGAATCCATGCTGTTTGGGATCCTGTAAATTGCTGGATTTGAGATAATCTATTATACAACTCTTTCTTTTAAGAGTGTTTCCATCAATTTCCCCTTCTACTGATGTAAGACTCACTGGTCTGTAGTTGTTTGCCTCTTCCTTGCTTCCACTTTTGTGCAGTGGGACTACATTCGCTCTTTTCCAGTACTCTGAAATCACTCCTGTAGCTAATGACTGGTTGAATAATTCTGTCAATGGTGCTACCAGCACCTCTTTAAGTTCTTTTAGTATCCTTGGATGTATCCCATCTGGCCCCATAAATTTGTCCACTTTCAGCTTTGAGAGTTCTGTTAGGACCTTCTCCTCTGTAAATGTACTTGTTTAATTTTCTTGAATATCGCTGCAACTTAACTGTGGCCCCTTACCCTCTCTTTCAGTAGTGAACACTAACAAAGCTAAATATTTATCTTATTAAAAACACGTTAAAGGTTAAAGAACACAGTACGCAATTGGCGCAAAAAGTACCGCAAGGGTACTCCCTTAACTATACCTTAAGGAATGTACTTATACTGTAAACCTCTGTGTAGTGGTAGAGTGTAAATGCAACACAGTGTAACCTTATTAACTTCAAAGCTGTTTGAGCGTCACCGACGCTCTGAGAGTACTTAACACTATAAGAAATACACAGATACCTGGGCTTAGGGTCTAACGCCTTATATATATATTATGGATGGTATGCTTGCAAAAGAATAATACAATACAATTATACACTACCAATATAACATAGACTAACTAACCAGATAACTGCACAGGAAATACAATACAATACAATACAATTACGTTTAAGGGAAAATAAGAGAGAAAGAGGAGAAGAGAGAGAGAGAGAGAAATGGCTCACCATAACAATACAGACAATATGATTGCAGCGAAGCTTACACATGTGAGGAACAATCGCTGCGCAGTTATTCAATGCTGAGAATCTTTGTGGAGAAAATACTTGACCTTACCCATACTGTCAGTGCCTATATACACAACCCTACAATACCGCATGGGACAGAAGCTAGACTCCATTTTATTAAAGCTCCCATGATTCCAAAGACTGCACCACATGGTTGAAAGGGGGAGGGGAAAATACCCGGCAGCAGCCATTTTAGATTTGCAGGTCCAAACACATGGCACTCTCTGCTACACCACAATCACATAGCAGAAGACACAAGACTCCATTTTATTCCAAAATGTCCAAGCCTCAGAACAATGCATATGTTCTGATTTTACAATTCCAAACCATCTAAATCACCTTTCACAATTTCAATCCAACTTCCTAGAACCATCTTATTCACTTTCACATTCCAAACAACTTCCTAGAACCATCTTATTCACTTTCACATTCCAAACAACTTCAGTATCTCAATAACCAGAGCATATTCATCACAAGACCAGATCACAATGTAACCACACATCTCAGCCCGCCACTGCCACAAGCACATGCCCAAACGCAACTGCATGGTGGTATTTATGATTAACAAGATATATATTATAACTAACCAGTACAATCTATTTTAAATCACCATAGGCAAACAAATACCACAAATGCTATGCTACAGGTTGTCTAATGTCCCAGCTACCATCACAGATTCCCAGATCTATCACACAAACACCCAACAATCACACAACCAAGTTACAATATCCTATTTAAACCAGAAAGCAATCTGTCTATATTTCCTTATCTAGCCATGTGAATTCAATACTTAGCCTTTGGTGCCTGGTGATGATCCAGCCATGCTTCTGAGAGCCTTGTTCTGAGTGTAGCTTCATTACATCTGTTCTCTGAGGCCACCAGCAAAACTGACCCCCAACCCCCCCAGACAGGAACTATCCTCCTGTGTGTCTGTTCCTAGGGGAGGGGTCTCTCTCTCTCCTTTGTATATGTTAATCAGGTTCAGCCCTGAAAATCTTAGTAAAAGGTTGGCTTGATCATCCATTGTTCTCAACAAAGTGATCTTAGCTTTTATACATATAATCATATCTATCCGCTGCAATGTCCCACAACTTCACAACCAGCATCAAACTAACCCACACATCATTCTGCTTGCTTCAATACCAAACATGATGGGCGCATCTGGTTCTGTTCAGATAATACATATTCATGACATCAATTCATCAGCCAATTCTAAATCTCCATGATGTCTGGTGCTTGACATTATTATAACCATGTACTGTATGAAACAAGCGCCGAATCCATCTCCGTGCCATGTCCGAGCAAATGCGTGTGTTTCCATATATTGCTGTGCTCGCTGCGCATATTTGCAAGTATAGCGACTTAAATGTGTGTGTGGTTTGTATGTTCTCTCTATGTAATATTTTTGACTTTGACAACACTGAGCAAAAATAATTATTAAGATGATCTGCAATTACATTGTCTCCCTCAACAAGACTCCCAGTCTCTGTCCTTAGTTTTATTATTCCGCTTTTTGTTTTCTCCTTTCGCTTATATACCTAAAAAAAGTTTTGGCTCCTTTACCCACTGACTGGGCCATTTTCTCCTCAGCTTGTGCCTTTGCACATCTGATTACCTTCTTAGTCTCCTTCTGTCTATCAAGATATATCTCTTTGTCTTCATTATTTTGTGTCTGCTTATATTTCCTAAAAGCCATCTTTTTTGCTTTCACAATATTTGCTACTTCTTTCGCAAAACACACTGGCTTCCTTTTCCTTGTGTTTTTCATAACACTTTACCCCTTCTTTTTAACATTGTGAAAGATTTTGATTTCACATGCTCTTTCCTAAACTTTCTGATCCCTAGACTACCTTTAGAGATGTTGTACTATCATGACTGGTAGCAGCTGCAGCGCTAGTAGTTGGTTGCTGCTCTTCTATTGACTGATCGTTATCCATGTCAATGAACTCAACACACACGAGTTGTACAATAAAAAAAAGCAATTTTTTCACAAATGACAACTCACACAGCGGTGAGCCACACCGCCTATATTTACGTGAACAGTGTCGCAGTAGGGTACAGTGCACACAGATTTCACAATAAAAAAAGGTCAATTTTTTAAAACATTTTTAGAGAATGAGTCACAGAGGCGAATCACACTGCTTATATTTATTATGTCAATAAAGTTGCAGTGGCATTCAGCGCACATAGCTTGTATAGAAAAGAGCAGTTATTGATTTTTTTTTAAATGACAACACTAAGCGGCGAGTAACACCGCTTTTATTATTATGTCAACAAAGGTGCAATGGGGTATGGCCTGTGGAGTCACAGTACAGCACCAGTTTGACACACTTAGACAACAGATGTAACTAAACTCCTGCACTATAAAAAGTCATAAACAATGACCTTGCTAACTGCCTGTACTGTAATCTAGCTTGGCCAATATTAACACTAAGGAGCACTGGAGTGTATGGATACAGTGGACACAGGGCCTAATTCAGACCTGGACGCTAAAGTGGCAATGTTTGCAGGCTGAAGGTCAGTGCAGTGTGCGCACATGCAGAAGCCACACTGTGCGTGCGCACACTGTGATATGCGACGGCATCTCACTTGTGCAATCGCCTCTGCCTGATTGACAGGGGCATGTTGGCGGTGTTAAGACGGTGTTGCGGTGGCACTGGGGGGTGCGGTACAGACAATAGAGGCGTGTCCAGCCCGTTTCTGGGGTGGGTCGCGACGGCTGCGTGATGGGTAACCGACTGCCTTCGCAGCTAGGTGAAGATGCTTTCACATGCTGCCGTGCAATGTTTTCGCATGTCTGCAGGTGGGGGCAGGACCGGCATGTGGGGCGGACTTGCCCTGTGCTGGGTGTCCCACCGCATGTCAAAGATTTTGATCTTAGATGTGCATTTTTTCACACATCTACGATCAGATCTGAATTAGGCCCTCAGATAAGTTAGCTCAGCTCAGCCAGTGGAGTATATGAATAATATATTCTGATATAAAAAAAATTAATTGGTCTAAGTATATGATTGGCCTGTTGATTTGATTAGTTTATGTAATACTGTTATGAAGGTATATACGATTGAATCAATGTGTATGTCTTCAGTTCACAATATATTTTTATTGTGATCTCCTGTTAACCTCACACAATAAATCTACCAAAGAAACTTCAATCCTTGAATGGGTTATGTTATTTCATCTTATCAATGGATGGGCTATAATGTAATAAAGATGCAATTAATAATAGTATGGAATGCTAGTGAGAGTGACAGCTTAATAGGAGAGGGCTCTTATGTAGCATAGAGGGGTTAGAAAGATTGATGTATGGGTTGATGATAAAGAATTGGCATTAACGATAACTGAGGATGGCAGGTTAATGAGAATGAGGGCTTTAGGGGCCCATTTATCAATGATCACATTTGCAATGTGATCTTGGCGCAGAATGCATCACTTCGGGTAAATGTATGACCTGGCACAGGCAGGGACAGGGGCTTCAAAAGGAGCCAGTCCCTGTGATCTGCTGAGTGTGCATCTGGGCCTTCTGTGCATGTGCGATCAGCCTGACTGCCATGCACAGGGGACATTTCCGGAAGATGGTTCCTGGGGAACTCTGCTGAATCTACATCCCGTGAAGTG
This sequence comes from Pseudophryne corroboree, assembly GCF_028390025.1. Taxonomy (NCBI): domain Eukaryota; kingdom Metazoa; phylum Chordata; class Amphibia; order Anura; family Myobatrachidae; genus Pseudophryne; species Pseudophryne corroboree. Next base: position 607,146,291 of record NC_086448.1, on the reverse strand, counting down.
TAGCCTGTAGGATACTACTGGCTGCTGCTATCAGAAGATGTTATATTGGTAAATCAGAAACCTATGGGTAATACGGCTGCGGGTGGCAATGGGGATTGCAGCAGAGATCAGAGATCCTTCCTTCATACATTGCAGGGATACTTAATATTTGTGGCTAGCCCCCCAAAACAGGTGTTTTCAGGGATATAGCCACAAATACTGTTTGACAAACGGGCCCCTCAATGATTTCTGCAGATTGTGGGTTAATAATTGTTAAGAAGGGGGATTTGATGGGTTTAGCCCTGAAAAAAAAATTGAACAGGATGGCAAAAGTAATGAAGGAGAAGGCGATTGAGAGGCCACTGATGATTCTTCGGAGTGTGTGAATTCTTATAAGGCATAAGAGGGACAATAAAGAATAGACTAGCGGAGGGCTAGAGGCAGCAGAGAAATCCTTAAAACATGAGGGGGAGGTGAACACTGGGTGTGGAAGCCCCTGCTGCAGGCTAATAGGGGACATGGTCTACTCATGGAGCCTGCCCATACTGACCCCTGTTTACAGTGCAGGTATACTGTAGGTGGGTGATGTGTCCTGGGTTTCCCCACTATGTACCAGCGCAGAGGTTGTCTGCTCGCCCTGTACTGTTACCTGCAGGAGATGCCCATTCCCTGTATTAATGAGCGTCTTTATTGCTTGACCCAGCTTCCCTGCTATCCTGGGCATGCACCCAGAGTGATGAAATGGGGGCATGTCATGAGCCCACACCCATTTCCCGAGACTTGCGCACGCAGCTGTGCACTCCTCAGTGACCAGGACCCTGCCCTAAAAAAATCCTAGAGTGAACACTAGTGAGAACTGTTGGCATTCTGATGCCAGTATTTTGACCATTGGCATCCTGACTGTCGGGATGCCAACTACATCCTATAATAACATTACATCCCAAACTTTGATAATATTTTTAAACAGGATTATGCACCAATTGATGGCCTACTCACTTTGCCCTCCCACTATATCCACAGTGAGGGGTGCTAAAATCTGTATTCGCTTACCCAAAAAATTAGGCTCAGGCCGGCCCTGGTCCTGACCTAATTTCAGCCTCTTACAGGTGCAGGCACTAATGAGCCTGCTCTCAGACTGAAGGCCTAAAAACCCAAAATGGACTTTATGGGTGGAGTCCTCCCTTTTCTCTCACACCCATACCCCAGGACCCTTTATCCGGCTTTTCCTGAAAGCCCACACTCTAGAAAAGTCTGTTTAGCAGAAACAGACATTTCCTGGGGGTTTAAATCACATTGGTCGAATACCATAGGTTAAATACCATACATATCTGTTATTTATCACTTTACCAGTGGTTTCATGCATATCATGAAATGATTCAGCAGAGTAATAAAAACATACAACACATAAGTACAGTAAGCATCCCAACTCACCTACAGGAATAAGGGTAAATAGGTGCATGTAGCAATAGCCAAATATTCAATGCATCATGTACTGATAAATATTACCATTAGATACTACTTATTCCTCTGTATCCATTTTCATGTTGACGTGCTCCTTTTAGCGTGTTACAGACAGTACAATATAAATCTTTGTCCTTATATTTTCTTTGTGAACTTTCATAACCTAAGTTTAGTGCCATCAAGCTGAAAATCTAACTCAACAACAGGGGTAAAATGCCAAAAGAAATATCTCAGTTGGGAATTAACATACAACAAAAGGTTCAATTTATAAACTAAGTAAGTACACATGGAAATGAAACCAAGGACCCTTGCAGCAGACATTGTTTCACGCAAAGCAGATCCAATCTGGAGAACTTTAACATTCCTAGAATATGACACTACCAAGTCTCCTCCTGTGACTAATTTACAGCCACTCTCATAGTGAATTTAGTGTCCCAGTAGGAGGCCACAGAAAAGATAATTGACTCCAACAATTTGTTTATTTCATACTTGAATAAACCATCAGATATATTAAAATATAAAAGTGAATGGGCCCAAGAAAAAAAGATTTCTATAAATTTGATTATATTAATATACACTAAGGAGATCATTTAGCATTGGACGTATTTGTGCACCAAATGTATCTCAAGATCCGTCCAAATTAAAAACAGTTGTATTTGCACTAAATGGACATCGGACATACAAGTGTGCATTATAGTGTAAAGATGTAGCTTAAAGGGGACTACACACGGAGCGGTTTTGGCCAGCGATTTGTGCTGAGAAGTTCAGTATAGGAGATTTGCCTTGAGCTAGCGGAATCGGGATCGGCCATAAACAGTGAGATGTGCCAGCGATTTGGCCAGCGATGTGTTAGCGATGTGTGCTAAGTGATTCAGTGTAGGCGATTATTTTAAGCACAAAAAAAAAAGAAGGAAATATTTAAATAATGGGTTGTTCTTTATATGTGTTTGGCTGCTATTTATAGCTGTTTCCAAAGGGTATACTATAAACGTACAGGAACATCCTACAGTCATTGCATTCATAGCTGTGAGGAGTGTGGAGAGCTTTGGGTGCATATATTTTGCTTTTGCAGTGCTTTTTTCCCCTTGCTTTGCCATAGATGAGTACCAGTGTTGCGTGTTCTACTGCCAGGCTGTTGCTGTTGTCCTCATGGACAGAGAGGAAAGAGAAAGAGAGAGAAATTAGACGGAGGCAGAAGCTTGTTCGGTCTTGCTGGACCAAACAATGGTTTCTTCAGAGACATTCCTGGTCTCATACACCCCTGCTGCATGAGATAAGGGAAAATAATCCTGAGGACTACCGTAATTACATACAAATGGATGAAGGGTATGTTCCAGGAGCTGCTGCAAATGCCCTTCATTGAAAAGCAGGATACGGTGATGCGCCGGCCTATCTCCGCTCACGACCGCCTGGTGGCTACCCTGCAATATCTCGTCACAGGGAGGACACTGGAGGACATGAAATTCTCCACCCTGATCTCCCCTCAGGCTTTGGGGGTGATCATTCCAGAGACATGTCAGGTATTATACAACGTCCTCAGAAAGGAGTATTTGAAGGTAAATACAACATCTATAGGGGTTTTTGGTTTGCCATGAGGGGCGGTGGGGTTCAGATGCAACAGCATGCTTTTGGAGAAATGTCCTTTGTGTACCATGTGGGGTATAGGGGTATGGGCGTGGCAGCAGGATACCCCAGGAGTATTTGTAAATTATTTCGATCATCATAATTGTATTTTTTCTACAAATGCTATGTCACTGTGTCTCACTGTTGCAATATTTAAATCAAATTTCTATGCTTACTTTCTAGTTCCGCACCAATGAAGAGGATTGGCAAGAAATTGCTCATGGCTTTGTGGATCGGTGGAACTTCCCCATCTGCGGAGGTGCAATTGATGGGAAGCACGTCCGCATCACTGCCCCCAAGAAAAGTGGTTCGCTATATTTTAACTACAAAGGACACTTCAGTATCGTCTTGATGGCCATAGTAAATTCAAACTATGAATTTATATTTTTGTACGTGGGCAAAAACGGACGTGCTTCGGATGGGGGTTCTTTAAAAGACACTGAATTTTACAGAAGGCTGGTGTCTAACCAATTACGACTCCCTACAGCTGCGGACTGTAGGGAGGGGCTGAATTTTGTGTTCGTGGCCGATGAGGCCTTTGCTCTGCACAAGCACATAATGAAGCCCTTCCCTCAAAGGAACTTATCAAAAGAAAAATGCATTTTCAACTATCGGCTAACAAGAGCCCGACACATAGTTGAAAATGCGTTCGGAATCATGAGCAGTAGGTTCCGCATATTACATTCTCCAATTGTGCTCAGGGTGGTCAAAATTGATCTGGTGGTCTTGGCCTGTTGTGTTCTACACAATTACATTAGGCGCAAGATCACCTCAAGAGATCCCCCACCTCCAATTGGTACAAGTAGTCAGGCTACTAGTGTGCCCCAGGAGCCAGATGTCCCCACTGCACCCTTGACTGGCCTCAAAAGGTTACATATTGCTGCTAATCCCACTGCCAAGACAAAAAAGGTTAGGGAGGACTATATGACTTATTTTAATGGAGCAGGTGCAGTGGCATGGCAAGAATCATGTATATAGTTAATACTTTAAATTTGAAAAACATTTAATTTTCTTGTTTATTAAAATGTAAAATAAAAATCTGGTTTCTTTACTAAAAATGGCTACATCCCATATTAAACCTGTGTGTGTTGCATGCATGTCAAAAAACAACGTAGCCATGAGAATCTTTGGGGTCAAGTGTACACTTCATGGCTACAATGTTTTTTAAGAGGACTTACAGTATGTAGAAAATGGTGCATTACTTTAAGTTGGTTTGGCCACAGTGTAGGCCCCATTTCTCCTTACTGATCTTCCCTTAAAAAGCAAAAATGTATTTTAAGGGGTGGACAGTGAAGATAAATGGGTACTTCAGTGTAGTACCCGGAAGGCATACCTGGAATAAATGCCACCTTTACCTTTCCCTTTGAAGTAGCCTTTGTCTTCACTGATCCCCCCTTAAAAAAATACGTTTTTTTAAGGGGTGAACAGAAAAGACAAATGGGTACTTTAGTGGAAACCCTTGCAGGCATACCTGGATGAAATTACACCTTTACCTTTGGGGTACTTTAGTGGAAACCCTGGCAGGCATACCTGGAAAAAATGACACCTTTTCCTTTTGAAGTGACATTTATGTTCACTGTTCTCCCCTTAAAAAATAAAGTTTTTTTAAGGGGTGAACAGAGCGGACAAATGGCTACTTCAATGTAGACCCTGGAAGCAGAGGCGGATTGGCCATAGGGTTCACAGGGAAGATTCCCGGTGGGCCGACGCACCCGTGGGGCCTGTTTTGTTTAAGGATGTGGTCCTTTTTATAGACATAATGAATAATATGTAAAATAATTTGCATATATGAAAATTACTTTGCCACTTAGCCTGTGATTGCAGATGATCTAGTGTATGCTCTGTCTACCTGCTTGGCTGACATATAAGATTGAGTGAATAGTGATTGGGATATGGTTGGTGTAATAAGCAAGAAAATAATTATATAGTTTCCTAAATTCTGAAGGTGTATCATATAATGTGCTCATAATATTTTATTTTATTTCTTTTTAACTTCCCCCTTGATGCTGGACATGCCCACTATCTGGAAAGTCTTGGGGGGAGGGTGCTGCTGCCATGGCCAGACCTTACCCTCTGGTGCTGCCCATGTGGGGCCACTAGTACAAATTTTTCCAGGGCCGCTTTTTGTTCCCAATCCGCCCCTGCCTGGAAGGCATAGCTGAAAATACTATAACATTGAAAAAAATATTTACATCAATTTTTTACAGTAAAACAAATACATCACACAGGTTTTTTTTTTTTTTAGAAAATTTACTATAAAAATTTTAAAAATGTAAACTGTTTACCACTGGATTTTGTGAGCACAGGCCAATGATTTTCTGTATAGCAAGGACTTTCCAACAAGACAAATAGAGGAATCAGGCCTTTAACAATTAACTGAAGAACAGTAGAGGAACAAAAAGTGATGCCATCCAAATTGGGCAAAGAAGAAAGAATTTGCGGACAGTGTTCTATGAAGGAAGACAAGAATTACCAATTTCACAACGTTCAACTCCAAGACAAATGATGTCTACAAGCCGAGCCTATGGTTACTTGGACCAAGATGACGTCCTTTTGGATAAAGAGTCGAAGGAACATGACAGAACAATTTATCCAACTAATAATTCTAAAAACCCGAATTAAAACAACTAATTTAATAATTTAAAAAATCAGGCTCGTCCTGAGGTGGTGGTGGTGGGGAAGGGGGGGTTGAACTCAACATAGTTGTGAAAAATCCACTGGATGCACTGCTGTTGGGATGAGTGGTTGGGGTGGGTGTTGGTGTGGGCCCCGGCATAAAAAATGGCAGAGGATTTCCCAGCAGATAATTATATGTTTGCAGGGATGTATACCGGGGCTGTTACTGGGGCTGTGGGGCATTTAATCAGTGCCACTTAGGATTGAACATTAGATCCAGGTCATCAGGAAGGTCATGATCCTGGGCCATTTTTAATTAATCATACACTATGCATTTCAAAGTGCGCATTATACTTTTGTCCATTTCACGCATCTCCGCATCTATAGTATTTGAAAATTGGCGTATGGTGTCCAGTGGCCTATGAACCATTTCCTCTGTATGTTGGATAAATTGTTCGGAGCTGCTGTCCTTAGAACTGGATTTTTTTGAGGAGACTCTTCGCCTCTGCCTGGCTGGTGGTCTTGGCAGAGACGTGTCGCAGGACTCCTACCCAGTCAAATCCAGTTCTGTGAACTCTGTGGAAGTGGAAGCTCTCGCAGACAGAAAGGATCGGGGTAGATGTCTGAAAACCCCCCATAAAACATTAGGACCTTAATTAACACTGATAACGTTTAACATATTCCTGTGTTTTAACTTACCAGATCCAGAGATTCCACCTCCTCTTGCGACATTGGACACTCTGGATCTAGACTACTCTGGCCATGCAGAAATGGCATCTGGTCATAGTACCATAGGGTTGGCTTGTAAATATCATCAGTCCCAGCCCCCGAACATTGTGAATCGGTCACAGGCAAAACCATGCTTTGTGAATGATTGCCCCTTTAAAAAAACATCTGAGTTTGGCCGGGAACCCGCACCTCTAGCCAACTCAGACTTGATTACATCTGGCTCATGGAATATATAGGGAATTCAGGTCTCTGATATAGTAGGTTGCATTCTGACTGGTGGGAATGCAATCAGCTGACTTGTCCAAAAAGAAACAGTTCAGAAGACAAACAGAAATCCTACCCTGCAGGACAGGTGACAAGGTAAGTCTGATGGCAAATACAAGAACTTGTTTGTTGCAATAACAGAATCATAACAATCACTTATTTTAGTCATTAAATAAGGTTTGTGAAGCTAATGCCATTAAATTCCTAAGTAGCACAAAATCAATTGGTAGCCTCTAAATTACTATTGACAAATAAATGTCATAAAAATAGATGTTCTAAAGCATACTTATCATGACCTGGATGGTATTAACCAATGTTTCACTGTTATTTTTACTTTTGTCAGGGTGCATTATGTGTGCATGGCACAGTACAATGAAAAAAGGTACAGCTATCCAGCAAAACTGTTGAAGGTACGGTGACCAATGTAGTGTCTTACTGTCTATTGCAAGGTGGTAATGGATTAATTTAGTGATATAAAGCAATGTTATAATGAACACAATTGTACAAGTCCAGTTGTTGAATGATCAAGTAATTGTGTAATTGTTACATGAACCCTATTACAGTGCAGTGGTATAAAAATGCAGACACTTGTAGGGTTAATAATTTCCTATGACGAAGCCGCTGTAGCGTGGAGTAACGCATAAGGGCTGCCATATCTCAAGTTGGATTCCTGTACAGAGATCCTGGGAGCCTCCTGTGACTATCAGCATGACAGGGACTTGCACTGAAATGGAGTGCTGCGGGCTCTGCAGTCTGGTCAGTATTGAGCCACTGTACGTATCCAAGGCTGTAGAGAGTGGAGGTGGGTGATCTTTAGAGCTCCAGTTCTGTTTGAATTCTGCACCTACTTGCTGTCAGCTGCCTCATAAAGGGGCAGATGTACTAGGCCTTGTAGAGTGATGACGTTGAGCGTGATAAACTACCAGCCAATCAGCTCCTAACTGCCATGTTACTGGCCGTCTTTGAATAATTACAGTTAAGAGCTGATTGCTTGGTACTGTGGCCCAAATGTATTACGCCTTAACAGGAGATAAAGAGTTATAAATGACCAGCCAATCAGCTACTAACTGTCATTTTTCAAACACAACCTGTGACATGGCAGTTAGGAAGCTGATTGGTTTGTCATTTATCACACTTTGAGCCTAATTCAGACCAGCACCAATTTTTTTCTCTAATGGGCAAAACCATGTGCACTGCAGGTGGGGAAGATATAACGTGCAGAGAGAGTGACATTTGGGTGGGGTGTGTTCAAACTTAAATTTAAATCGCAAGCAGCCTAGCCCTAACCCTCCTCGGTGGTGCCTAATCCTACTCCCCCCCTTCCCTCCTGCAGCCTATCCCCAGTGTCTGACTGGCCCACAGGGTTACAGGGGAAACTCCTGGTGGGCCCCACTGCCTGGGGGCCAGAGGCGTAACTAGGATTTTTGGAGCCCAGGGCAAGATCAATAATGGCGCCACCCCACCCCCCCCCTAAAAAAAAAAACTACGGAAGGAAAGTATGTGCACACGCTACCGGTGTCACTGTATATAAAGATGCCAGGGTGTGTATGTATAGATGTAGGTGCAGTGGTCGAAGTGGAATTTTTGAAGGGGGAATGAACAAGTGAAGGTAGCAAACATGCGTGCTCTGGAAAAGGGGGCATGGTCACTCAAAAGGGGAGTGTCCTTAAGTGTAGTAGGACCCCTTATACTATCTAGTACTGGTGCCCCTTTCACATTATAGCAACCTGTATGAGCCGAAATTCACATTATAGCACACGAAATGAGCCGAAATTCACATTTTAGCACACGGTATGAGCCAAAATTCACATTATAGCACATTATATTCACATTATAGCACACGGTATGAGCTGAAATTCACGTTGTAGCACATTGTATGAGCCAAAATTCACATTATAGAGTGAGGGGATACTACCCCCTTAATTAACAAGTCTTGTGGGGCACTGTGGTGAGGGGAGCCTACCCCGTTAATTAACTAATCCTGCGTGGCACTGTGGTGAGGGGAGCCTACCCCCTTAATTGACTAATTGCAGAGCTTAGCAGCGGAAGAGGTGCAGCGGTTTCTCACCCCCCAAGCTGCGGCGCTTCTGCCACCTCCGACACTCCACGTCTTCAGTGCCACCCGGGATGCAGAGCACCACACCGGGGATGTACCCTTTTCAGTGTGATCTGCTGCGCTCCAAAGGGGGATCTTCTCTCCTGCTGCAGGATCCCGATGTGCGCCGTCCTCCCCGCTGTTACTGCCACGGTAAGCACTGGTACCATTTACCACAGAGGCCATTTACCGAAGAGGGATATGTATTAAACCACGGGCACTGAGATGCCCTTCTCATTCACCATCCAGCTGGGTGGCCGAGCCGGGCGGGGGGACAGCCAGCAGCAGGGGCAGCAACATGCCCGATATCAGCAGCCGAGGGTGCGGGCTGAACATACTAGAGGCAGCTGGATATTCAACAGTGCTAAGAGCCTCCAGAGCCCGCACCCCCCAGAGTTGCAGTACACCGGCAGAGGACACACATCCCCCGAACCCTGTGTAGCCCAAAGCCGGAGATCGGCAGAATGTTGAATGCGGAAACAGAAGTCGCTTGTTGCCGGTCAACATGCTGCCGAGCTTCGGTTTTGGGCTCCGCACCGCTCCGCATGTGCCTTACAGCCCGCACCCTCGGCTGCTGATATCCAGCATGCTGCCCCTGCTGCTGGCTTTCCACCCGCCCGGCTCGGCCACCCAGCTGGATGATCAGTGAGAAGGGCATCTCAGTGCCCGTGGTTTAATACATATCTCTCTTCGGTATATGGCCTCTGTGGTAAATGGTACTAATGCTTACCGTGGCGGTAAACATTGGCGGTAAGCATTAGTACATCCCGCCCTATAGGTGTAAAGCTAATATCAAACACACACACAGACTGCCCCCCCCCCCCCCCACACACACACAGTCAGACTGTAGATTACACACATACGCACACAGACTGGCCACCCCCAAACCCCACACACACACACACCCAGACTACACACACATTCTCATACTTTCCCCTCCCCCACACACACTGGACTGCAAAAATTAACACACACTTACACTGTCCCCCCCCCCCACACACACACACACACACTGGACTGCAATAATTAACATACACGCACTCACACTGTTCCCCCCCCCCCCCCACAGTAAACTGAGCTGCTCACCTGCACCTCCGAGTCCACACGCACGCACTCACACTGTCCCGCACCCCCTCCCCTCTCCCGACAGTAAACTGAGCTGCTCACCTGTACCTCCGAGGCCACACACACGCACTCATACTGTCTCGCACCCCCCCCCCCTTCCCGACAGTAAACTGAGCTGCTCACCTGCACTCCAAGGCCACACGCACACGAGCGCGCGATACGGACACTGCAGGGGGAGTCTTCTAGCTGCCGCTGCCTGTACACTGTACAGTGTGACAGGCACAGCAGCCGGGGGAGACAGGGAGAGCAGGTAGCGCCAAACCCCTGTCACATAGGGCGAGCGGGCCGTGCAGGTGTCGGTGGCGCCCCGCTGTGCTGTGGCTGCCACGGCGCCCAGTGCATGTGCCCTGCTCGACCTGTGCTAGTTACGCCTCTGCTGGGGGCCATCTCCTTTCTACAGGGATCAGGTTCCAGATTGTGCACTCGAATGATACATTATGCATATGTTACATTATACTGCCCTTTTCTACAAAGCATTGCTGTACTTAGTCTGGTACAATATCATGCATGTACTAGCAGTATTTACTATACATATTTATCAAGGGGCCCAGACCATGCACTAATGGTTAGCCAAGCCTCTAAGCACTTAGCATGGGCCCTTACTACTGAATTTCCCCGGTTGGATCTGCATGCCCCAGTCCGACACTGCCTATCCCTAACCATTCTCGGGGGGTGCCTAACTCTAAGACCCCCTCCTTACAGCCCAATCCTCAACCCCTGCAGCCAAAACCTAACCTCCCTACAACCCCCCTTCCCCCACGCAGCATACCTCTTCTGTGGCCCTCTAAATCTGGCAGTCATGGTCCTGGTGCCGGCATTCCAAGAAGTCTTTTGTGCTGGCCAGATCAGCTAGGGACACGGCTAGAAAAAAAGTAAAAAAAAGTAAAAGTATCATAATGTTAAAGTAAATAGTTAGAAACAATTTACATACTATATATACAATAAATGATTCCCAAAAGGTCCCGTTGTGTCAGTAAATACACATAAACAATTTGTCTAGTCCACATGGTGTCTGGAGTTCTGGATGAGTCTGACTCTCATTTCATGCAGCATACAGTACAGTATATGGTTGATGAAATGGACAGTTTTTTTGTGTTTGGCTTATATCACAGTTACATTATACATTGATATTGAGCCAACTAACTTGCAAATTAGCAATTGATGTCACTCATTTCCATAAAATTATAGACGATTTCTGCTCCTGTAGCATTGTACTGTAAAAATCTCTTAGAACAGAGAAAGAGAACAATGTAGCCATGACTCATTAAGATGACTGTAAACTCTTCGTACTGTACATCAAGCCTTCACATTGTACTTGACTACACACTCAGGTGACTCAATTATCTAAAAAACTATTCCAGTGCATCATAAGAGGAACCAAAAATGTGTACCAGAAGGTTCTAAGAGTCATTTCCAAACGTTCAAAACTATACAACTGCAACAATGTGTTTTATAAATAATGATTTTTATAATGTGTTTTTAACAATGTGTGGCTTGATTCAGAGGCGCATGCAAACCACACGCAATAATGCCGTTCACATGGTTGTGGGACTATTTGTTAGTGTGCTTGCACAAAAATTCTGAAAACCCCAATAGCACATACATGTCCTTTGTCATACACGCTGGTAATGAATAATCTATTACCTGACATCTGGCCATGCAACAAAGTCAGAAAAGCAGCACCACTGGTCAGATCCATAACTGCAGCTCAAATTACAGGAGGCCTGGCGGGAATAATACTGCCACAGCAAAACAGAACCTAACAGTAACATAGCTTGATCATTGATAGGCGCTAAAATCTCCATCAGAAGTTTCCATCGGGAGGTCAGATATGAGCTGAAACTATAACAAATTGTTCTGTCACTGTTGCATGGTAAGAGCATTTATTGCACAATGGGGACTGTTAAAATAAGTTCAGTTAAGTAAATATTAATATTAATATTGTATGTGTGGTATTTCCCAAACATTAAGTGGCTAGTTTTCAATCTATTGTTATGTCATGTTTCTCTAAAAGGACAGATGGTCTGTATTCCAAGATGGACAGTACTGATGGAATGAGTGGGAATTGATCCTTGGTTCTGTGAATTTGGGTGCAGTGGTTCTGCCTGGTCAACCACAGCAGAAGCTGCTTATCTCAGTGCACAGTCAGGAGATCTTATACACTATGGATCTGAGTCTGACGCCGACCCATTCATGTCTGTGTCTTTAGCCACAGTCTCAACTGCAACTTAATGCTGATGCCGCTAAAAAGCCCTTTCCTGAAGTACATCTCTGGGTCTGACTGTGCAAGGACTGATACGCCCACTGTCAGCATCCTTAGACTCTCAAATAACATTTGGTGCATCTTTAGATGCACCATCTGTGGCTACATGGAAACTTGCACTCGCCCTATGGCAGGTGCAGACTAGCCATCTAAGCATGGCCTACTAGATGACTGTTTCTGCATCTCTGAGCACAACCACTATCACTGACATGCCTGCTACACTTCCATAAGATACATCTCTGACTAGCCACACCCCTGTTACCTCCCAGTCTCCACCCTAGAACACCCTATACACTTCTGCTACCATGCATCGAAATCTGTACTGTAACTCTGTGCATACAAAATTGGGATACATGCCCGCTAAAACTGAGACGTATGTGTAGATGAATAACATCATTCCACTGTGTCCAACATCACCGCTGTGTCCAACATCACCGCTGTGTCCAACATCTCCACTATGTACAAAATCATTGCTGTGTCCAACATAACTGCTGCATCCAACATCTTCGCTGCATCCAACATCGTCGCTACATCCAACATCGCCACTATGTCCAACATCACCGCTGCATCCAACATCTCCACTGCGTCCAACATCACCGCTGTGTCCAACATAACTGCAGCGTCCAACATCATCGCTACATACAACATCGCCGCTCTGTCTTACATCTCCACTGTGTCCAACATCACCGCTGCGTCCAACATCGCTGCTACATCCAACATCGTCCCTACATCCAACATCTCCACTGCATCCAACATCACCACTGTGTCCAACATCACCACTGTGTCCAACATCACAGCTACGTCCAACATCACCGCTGCGTCCAACTTCTCCACTGCATTCAACATAGTCGCTACGTCCAACATCTCCACAGCTTCCAACATCGCATCTGTGACCAACATCTCCACTGCATCCAACATCGTCGCTACATCCAACATCGTCGCTACATCCAACATCGTCGCTACGTCCAACATCGCCGTTACATCCAACATTGAGGGTCATTCCGAGTTGTTCGCTCGCTAGCAGATTTTAGCAGCATTGCACACTCTAGGCCGCCGCCCTGGGAGTGTATCTTAGCTTAGCAGAATAGCGAACGAAAGATTAGCAGAATTGCGAATAGAAAATTCTTAGCAGTTTCTGAGTAGCTCCAGAGCTACTCACAGATTGCGATCAGCTCAGTCCGTTTCGTTCCTGGTTTGACGTTACAAACACGTCCTGCGTTCGGCCAGCCACTTCCCCGTTTCTCCAGACACTCCCGCGTTTTATCCTGGCACGCCTGCGTTTTTCCGCACACTCCCAGAAAACAGCCAGTTTCCGCCCAAAAACACCCACTTCCTGTCAATCACACTCCGATCACTTCAACGATGGAAATTCTTCGTTCGGACGTGAGTAAATCTACTAAGTTTTGAGCTAAAATACTTAGCGCATGCGCATTTTCGCCTTAATCGCTCCGTTGCGAAAATCGGCAACGAGCGAACAACTTGGAATGACCCCCATTGTCCCTACATCCAACATCTTCACTGCATCCAACATCACTACTGTGTCCAACATCACCGCTGCGTTCAACATCACCGCTGCATCCAACTTCTCCACTGCATTCAACATCGTCGCTATGTCCAACATCTCCACGGCTTCCAACATCGCCTCTGTGACCAACATCTCCACTGCATCCAACATCGTCGCTAGGTCCAACATCCCCACTGCTTCTAACATCGTCGATGTGTCCAACATCGCATCTGTGACCAACACCTCAACTGCGTCCAACATCCCCACTGTGTCCTACATCGCTGCTGCTTTTTTTGACTCAGAATCAGGAATTATGCATTTTATTTAGTGATGAGCGGGTTCGGTTCCTCGGAAACCGAACCCCCCCGAACTTCACCCATTTTACACGGGTCCGAGGCATACTCGGATTCTCCCGTATGGCTCGGTTAACCCGAGCGCTCCCGAACGTCATCATCCCGCTGTCGGATTCTCGCGAGATTCGGATTCTATATAAGCAGCCGCGCGTCGCCGCCATTTTCACTTGTGCATTGGAAATGTTAGGGAGAGGACGTGGCTGGCGTCCTCTCCGTTTATTCATTGTTGATGCAAATATTTGTGCTTGCTTATATCTTAATTGTGGGGACTGGGGAGCAGCTGTATATTAATATAGGAGGAGTACAGTGCAGAGTTTTGCTGATCAGTGACCACCAGTTTTATCCGTTCTCTGCCTGAAAAAAAACGCTCCTTATCTGTGCTCAGTGTGCTGCATATATCTGTGCTCACACTGCTTAATTGTGGGGACTGGGGAGCAGCTGTATTATATAGGAGGAGTACAGTTCAGAGTTTTGCTGACAGTGACCACCAGTATACGTTGTCTGCCTGAAAAACACTCCATATCTGTGCTCAGTGTGCTGCATATATCTGTGCTCACACTGCTTTATTGTGGGGACTGGGGACCACCAGTATAATATTATATAGGAGGAGTACAGTGCAGAGTTTTGCTGACCAGTGACCACCAGTATACATTAACTTGTCTGCCTGAAAAACACTCCATATCTGTGCTGCATTGCAGTATATAGTACAGTGCATAATTTTGCTGACCACCAGTATATAATATATAGGAGTACGGTACAGAAGGCCACTGCTGTACCTACCTCTGTGTCGTCAAGTATACTATCCATCCATACCTGTGGTGCATTTCAGTTTTGCACAGTTTGCTGAACACCAGTATATAATATATAGCATTACGGTACAGTAGGCCACTGCTGTACCTTCCTCTGTGTCGTCAAGTATACTATCCATCCATACCTGTGGTGCATTTAAGTTTTGCACAGTTTGCTGACCACCAGTATATAATATATAGCATTACGGTACAGTAGGCCACTGCTGTACCTACCTCTGTGTCGTCAAGTATACTATCCATCCATACCTGTGGTGCATTTCAGTTTTGCACAGTTTGCTGACCACCAGTATATAATATATAGCATTACGGTACAGTAGGCCACTGCTGTACCTACCTCTGTGTCGTCAATTATACTATCCATCCATACCTGTGGTACATTTCAGTTTTGCACAGTTTGCTGACCACCAGTATATAATATATAGCATTACGGTACAGTAGGCCACTGCTGTACCTACCTCTGTGTCGTCAAGTATACTATCCATCCAAACCTGTGGTGCATATCAGTTTTGCACAGTTTGCTGACCACCAGTATATAATATATAGCATTACGGTACAGTAGGCCACTGCTGTACCTACCTCTGTGTCGTCAAGTATACTAGTATCCATCCATACCTGTGGTGCATTTCAGTTTTGCACAGTTTGCTGACCACCAGTATATAATATATAGCATTACGGTACAGAAGGCCACTGCTGTACCTACCTCTGTGTCGTCAAGTATACTATCCATCCATACTTGTGGTGCATTTCAGTTTTGCACAGTTTGCTGACCACCAGTATATAATATATAGCATTACGATACAGTAGGCCACTGCTGTACCTACCTCTGTGTCGTCAAGTATACTATCCATCCATACCTGTGGTGCATTTCAGTTTTGCACAGTTTGCTGACCACCAGTATATAATATAGTAACATAGTAACATAGTAACATAGTAACATAGTATCTGAGGTTGAAAAAAGACAATTGTCCATCGAGTTCAACCTATTTGTGGTGTCCTATGCATGATGATTTGACTAAAATTTCTGACTGATGCTGCTGTCAGCCATTGCATTTTATCCCTATTTATAGTAACTATAATGCATGACTATGCACCATACCCCTGGATATCCTTATCCAATAGGAATTTATCTAACCCATTCTTAAAGGTGTTGACAGATTCCGCCATTACAACTCCCTCGGGCAGGGAATTCAAAACACGTATTGTCCTTACCGTGAAAAAGCCTTTACGCCGTATTGTGCGGAATCTCCTCTCCTCTAACCTGAGCGAGTGTCCACGAGTCCTCTGTGTTGATCTAACCAAAAACAGGTCCCGCGCAAGCTCTGTGTATTGTCCCCTTATATATTTGTAGATGTTGATCATATCCCCTCTTAGTCTCCGCTTTTCCAATGTAAACATGCCTAGTCTTTCAAGCCTTTCCTTGTATTCCATCGTCTCCATGCCCTTAATTAGTTTGGTCGCCCTCCTCTGTACCTTTTCAAGCTCCAGGATATCCTTTTTGTAGTACGGTGCCCAGAATTGTACACAGTATTCAAGGTGTGGCCTCACTAGTGATTTATATAACGGGAGTATAATACTCTCGTCCCTAGCATCAATACCCCGTTTTATGCATGCTAATATCTTATTAGCCTTCTTTGCTGCAGTCCTACTTTGGGTACTACTGCTTAGCTTGCTATCTATGAGGACACCTAAGTCCTTTTCCAGTACAGAGTCCCCTAATTTTACCCCATTTAGTAGGTAGGTGTAATTTTTGTTCTTGTTACCACAGTGCATTACCTTACACTTGTCTGTGTTGAAGCGCATTCTCCATTTGGCTGCCCATGCTTCTAATTTAACTAAGTCGTTCTGAAGAGACTCGGCATCCTCCTCTGTATTTATAGCCTTACACAATTTGGTATCATCTGCAAAAATTGACACCATGCTCTCTAGACCTTCTGTTAGGTCGTTAATAAAAATATTGAACAATAGCGGTCCTAATACTGAGCCTTGCGGCACACCACTTAGCACTTCAGTCCAAGTTGAAAAAGATCCATTAACCACAACGCTGCTGCCTATTATCTAACCAGTTTTTGACCCAAGTGCATATTGTGCTTCCTAGCCCTGATTCTTGTAGCTTGTAGATAAGTCTCATGTGTGGTACAGTATCGAACGCTTTGGCAAAGTCTAAAAAGATTACATCCACGTCTTTACCCTGATCTAGGTTTGCGCTTACTGTTTCATAAAAGCCAAGTAAGTTGGCTTTACGGTACAGTAGGCCACTGCTGTACCTACCTCTGTGTCGTCAAGTATACTATCCATCCATACCTGTGGTGCATTTCAGTTTTGCACAGTTTGCTGACCACCAGTATATAATATATAGCATTACGGTACAGTAGGCCACTGCTGTACCTACCTCTGTGTCGTCAAGTATACTATCCATCCATACCTGTGGTGCATTTCAGTTTTGCACAGTTTGCTGACCACCAGTATATAATATATAGCATTACGGTACAGTAGGCCACTGCTGTACCTACCTCTGTGTCGTCAAGTATACTATCCATCCATACCTGTGGTGCATTTCAGTTGTGCGCAGTATATATAGTAGTAGGCCATTGCTATTGATACTGGCATATAATCCCACACATTAAAAAATGGAGAACAAAAATGTGGAGGTTAAAATAGGGAAAGATCAAGATCCACTTCCACCTCGTGCTGAAGCTGCTGCCACTAGTCATGGCCGAGATGATGAAATGCCATCAACGTCGTCTGCCAAGGCCGATGCCCAATGTCATAGTAGAGAGCATGTAAAATTAAAAAAACAAAAGTTCAGTAAAATGACCCAAAAATCAAAATTGAAAGCGTCTGATGAGAAGCGTAAACTTGCCGATATGCCATTTACGACACGGAGTGGCAAGGAACGGCTGAGGCCCTGGCCTATGTTCATGGCTAGTGGTTCAGATTCACATGAGGATGGAAGCACTCATCCTCTCGCTTGAAAAATGAAAAGACTTAAGCTGGCAAAAGCACAGCAAAGAACTGTGCGTTCTTCTAAATCACAAATCCCCAAGGAGAGTCCAATTGTGTCGGTTGCGATGCCTGACCTTCCAAACACTGGACGGGAAGAGCTTGCGCCTTCCACCATTTGCACGCCCCCTGCAAGTGCTGGAAGGAGCACCCGCAGTCCAGTTCCTGATAGTCAAATTGAAGATGTCACTGTTGAAGTACACCAGGATGAGGATATGGGTGTTGCTGGCGCTGGGGAGGAAATTGACAAGGAGGATTCTGATGGTGAGGTGGTTTTTTTAAGTCAGGCACCCGGGGAGACACCTGTTGTCCGTGGGACGAATATGGCCATTGACATGCCTGGTCAAAATACAAAAAAAATCCGCTCTTCTGTGTGGAATTATTTCAACACAAATGCGGACAACAGGTGTCAAGCCGTGTGTTGCCTTTGTCATGCTGTAATAAGTAGGGGTAAGGACGTTAACCACCTCAGAACATCCTCCCTTATACGTCACCTGCAGCGCATTCATCATAAGTCAGTGACAAGTTCAAAAACTTTGGATGACAGCGGAAGCAGTCCACTCACCACTAATTCCCTTCCTCTTGTAACCAAGCTCCTGCAAACCACACCACCAACTCCCTCAGTGTCAATTTCCACCTTACACAGGAAAGCCAATAGTCCTGCAGGCCATGTCACTGGCAAGTCTGACGAGTCCTCTCCTGCCTGGGATTCCTCCGATGCATCCTTGAGTGTAACGCCTACTGCTGCTGGCGCTGCTGTTGTTACTGCTGGGAGTCGATCGTCATCCCAGAGGGGAAGTCGGAAGACCACTTGTACTACTTCCAGTAAGCAATTGACTGTCCAACAGTCCTTTGCGAGGAAGATGAAATATCACAGCAGTCATCCTGCTGCAAAGCGGATAACTCAGGTCTTGTCAGCCTGGGCGGTGAGAAACGTGTTTCCGTTATCCACCGTTAATTCACAGGCAACTACAGACTTGATTGAGGTACTGTGTCCCCGGTACCAAATGCCATCTAGGTTCCATTTCTCTAGGCAGGCGATACCGAAAATGTACACAGACCTCAGAAAAAGAGTCACCAGTGTCCTAAAAAATGCAGTTGTACCCAATGTCCACTTAACCACGGACATGTGGACAAGTGGAGCAGGAAAGACTCAGGACTATATGACTGTGACAGCCCACTGGGTAGATGTATTGCCTCCCGCAGCAAGAACAGCAGCGGCGGCACCAGTAGCAGCATCTCGCAAACGCCAACTCGTTCCTAGGCAGGCTAAGCTTTATATCACCGCTTTCCATAAGAGGCACACAGCTGACAACCTCTTACGGAAACTGAGGAACATCATCGCAGAATGGCTTACCCCAATTGGACTCTCCTGGGGATTTGTGACATCGGACAACGCCACCAATATTGTGCGTGCATTACATCTGGGCAAATTCCAGCACGTCCCATGTTTTGCACATACATTGAATTTGGTGGTGCAGAATTATTTAAAAAACGACAGGGGCGTGCAAGAGATGCTGTCGGTGGCCCGAAGAATTGCGGGCCACTTTCAGCATTCAGCCACCGCGTGCCGAAGACTGGAGCACCACCAAACATTCCTGAACATGCCCTGCCATCATCTGAAGCAAGAGGTGGTAACAAGGTGGAATTCAACCCTCTATATGCTTCAGAGGATGGAGGAGCAGCAAAAGGCCATTCAAGCCTATACATCTGCCCACGATATAGGCAAAGGAGGGGGAATGCACCTGACTCAAGCGCAGTGGAGAGTGATTTCAACGTTGTGCAAGGTTCTGCAACCATTTGAACTTGCCTCACGTGAAGTCAGTTCAGACACTGCCAGCCTGAGTCAGGTCATTCCCCTCATCAGGCTTTTGCAGAAGAAGCTGGAGAGATTGAAGGAGGAGCTAAAACAGAGCGATTCCGCTAGGCACGTGGGACTTGTGGATGGAGCCCTTAATTTGCTTAACCAGGATTCACGGGTGGTCAATCTGTTGAAATCAGAGCACTACATTTTGGCCACCGTGCTCGATCCTAGATTTAAAACCTACGTTGTATCTCTCTTTCCGGCAGACACAAGTCTGCAGAGGTTCAAAGACCTGCTGGTGAGAAAATTGTCAAGTCAAGCGGAACGTGACCCGTCAACAGCTCCTCCTTCACATTCTCCCGCAACTGGGGGTGCGAGGAAAAGGCTAAGAATTCCGAGCTCACCCGCTGGCAGTGATGCAGGGCAGTCTGGAGCGAGTGCTGACATCTGGTCCGGACTGAAGGACCTGGCAACGATTACTGACATGTCGTCTACTGTCACTGCATATGATTCTGTCACCATTGAAAGAATGGTGGAGGATTATATGAGTGACCGCATCCAAGTAGGCACGTCAGACAGTCCGTACGTATACTGGCAGGAAAAAGAGGCAATTTGGAGGCCCTTGCACAAACTGGCTTTATTCTACCTAAGTTGCCTTCCCCCCAGTGTGTACTCCGAAAGAGTGTTTAGTGCAGCCGCTCACCTTGTCAGCAATCGGCGTACGAGGTTACTTCCAGAAAATGTGGAGAAGATGATGTTCATCAAAATGAATTATAATCAATTCCTCCGTGGAGACATTCACCAGCAATTGCCTCCAGAAAGTACACAGGGATCTGAGATGGTGGATTCCAGTGGGGACGAATTAATAATCTGTGAGGAGGGGGATGTACACAGTGAAAGGGGTGAGGAATCGGAGGAGGATGATGAGGTGGACATCTTGCCTCTGTAGAGCCAGTTTGTGCAAGGAGAGATTGATTGCTTCTTTTTTGGTGGGGGCCCAAACCAACCAGTCATTTCAGTCACAGTCGTGTGGCAGACCCTGGCGCTGAAATGATGGGTTCGTTAAAGTGTGCATGTCCTGTTTATACAACATAAGGGTGGGTGGGAGGGCCCAAGGACAATTCCATCTTGCACCTCTTTTTTCTTTCATTTTTCTTTGCATCATGTGCTGTTTGGGGACAATTTTTTTGAAGTGCCATCCTGCCTGACACTGCAGTGCCACTCCTAGATGGGCCAGGTGTTTGTGTCGGCCACTTGGGTCGCTTAGCTTAGTCACACAGCTACCTCATTGCGCCTCTTTTTTTCTTTGCATCATGTGCTGTTTGGGGACTATTTTTTTGAAGTGCCATCCTGTCTGACACTGCAGTGCCACTCCTAGATGCCGGGCCAGGTGTTTGTGTCGGCCACCTGTGTCGCTTAGCTTAGTCACACAGCTACCTCATTGCGCCTCTTTTTTTCTTTGCATCATGTGCTGTTTGGGGACTATTTTTTTGAAGTGCCATCCTGTCTGACACTGCAGTGCCACTCCTAGATGGGCCATGTGTTTGTGTCGGAAACTTGTGTCGCTTAGCTTAGTCACACAGCGACCTTGGTGCGCCTCTTTTTTTCTTTGCATCATGTGCTGTTTGGGGACTATTATTTTGAAGTGCCATCCTGTCTGACACTGCAGTGCCACTCCTAGATGGGCCAGATGTTTGTGTCGGCCACTTGGGTCGCTTAGCTTAGTCACACAGCGACCTCATTGCGCCTCTTTTTTTCTTTGCATCATGTGCTGTTTGGGGACTATTTTTTTGAAGTGCCATCCTGTCTGACACTGCAGTGCCACTCCTAGATGGGCCAGGTGTTTGTGTCGGCCACTTGGGTCGCTTAGCTTAGTCACACAGCTACCTCATTGCGCCTCTTTTTTTCTTTGCATCATGTGCTGTTTGGGGACTATTTTTTTGAAGTGCCATCCTGTCTGACACTGCAGTGCCACTCCTAGATGGGCCAGGTGTTTGTGTCGGCCACTTGGGTCGCTTAGCTTAGTCACACAGCTATCTCATTGCGCCTCTTTTTTTCTTTGCATCATGTGCTGTTTGGGGACTATTTTTTTGAAGTGCCATCCTGTCTGACACTGCAGTGCCACTCCTAGATGGGCCAGGTGTTTGTGTCGGCCACTTGTGTCGCTTAGCTTAGTCACACAGCGACCTTGGTGCGCCTCTTTTTTTCTTTGCAGCATGTGCTGTTTGGGGACAATTTTTTTGAAGTGCCATCCTGCCTGACACTGCAGTGCCACTCCTAGATGGGCCAGGTGTTTGTGTCGGCCACTTGTGTCGCTTAGCTTAGCCATCCAGCGACCTCGGTGCAAATTTTAGGACTAAAAATAATATTGTGAGGTGTGAGGTGTTCAGAATAGACTGAAAATGAGTGTAAATTATGGTTATTGAGGTTAATAATACTATGGGATCAAAATGACCCCCAAATTCTATGATTTAAGCTGTTTTTTAGGGTTTTTTGTAAAAAAAACACCCGAATCCAAAACACACCCGAATCCGACAAAAAATTTTCAGGGAGGTTTTGCCAAAACGCGTCCGAATCCAAAACACGGCCGCGGAACCGAATCCAAAACCAAAACACAAAACCCGAAAAATTTCCGGTGCACATCACTAATTTTATTACAGCTGTCCAGATGCTGGAAGGAGTTAAAACCCTGCATTCTGGTGGCTGATCCTCTAGGACAGGCTGGGTCAACCTATGGCTTTCCAGCTGCTGTAAAATTACACATCCCAGCATGCTTTCCCACCGTTTTACCCTTGACTAGTAGCAAAACTGTGGTAGGGCATGCTGGGACTTGTAGTTTCACAACCGCTGGAGAGCCACAGGTTGGTCAGGGCTGCTCTAGGGCAGGGGTGGGCAAAGTGCAGCCCACAGGCCGGATGCGGCCCACGAACTGAACCTGCCCGGCCCGCTACCTCCCATCAGTGTGCAGGCTGGTAACTTTGTCTGGGGAGGGGGGAAGCTGGTAACTGTGTCTGGGGAGGTGGGGAGCTGATTATTTGGTCCAGGGAGTGAGAGAAGGGGGGCTGATTATTTTGTCCAGAGACGGGGGGAGCTGATTATTTTGTCCAGGGAGGGGATAGACGGGAGGGAAGATGATAACTGTTATCTTGCCCATACACTTGTGAGATATCAGGTACAATCCTTCGATTTCCACCGCATTTGTGAGATAAATCGAAGGATTGTATGCACATTTTAGGTACCATGCGACGCGATGCGTGGTCACAATATTTTCTGTGCGGCCCTCGAGTATTCGCTGGAGTGTCAAGTGGCCCCCCAGCTGAAATAATTGCCCACCCCTGCTCTAAGGGGTATAAATTAGTCAAATCTGGAATAGTTTGTAAATTAATTTGTTATCACTGAAACTTGTCAGAATTATAAATTTGTTCATTTGTAGTCCTAACATTAGTCTGTAGTTTGAAGTTACTTTTTTACACTATGCCGCAAAGCTAGGTGAAGCCCCATTCCTCAGAGGCTTTCCTGAAATGCAGAATGTAGAAATGCATGCCATGAACCTTGTCATATGCTTGATGGCCACATTTGCACACCTACCACCATATGATTTAAACAATAAAATATCTTTCCTAAGCTAATATTATTGATGAAACTAAGTGCTTGCTCTATACTTACTGAAGGGCTGGGAAACTGCAAACAGTAAACTGACACTTCTTAAGTGTAAAAGCCAAGTTTCTGCTGAAACTGCTATTAAAGGCATTTCAAGTAAAGTGCATGGTAATTATAAGATTTTAGTCACTTCTGAAGGAATTGAGTGACACAAGGAATCTAAATCACAAGTCATGAATTTTAAGTATGAGCTTAAATAAAAGAAATATATATATATATATATATATATATATATATATATACATACATACACAATCACACACACACACACACACACACACGGAGGGAATGAGTTACAGAGAGGGTGAGGGCAGGGACGCTGAGGGGGAAATACAGGGAGGGTGATGGTGCTGATGGGGAGTTATAGGGAGGGTGAAGGTAGGGACACTTAGGGGAGGCACAGGGAGGGTGAGGGGGTTGAGGAGGAGAAAAAGGGACATAACATTTGTTTCAGGAAAGAACAATATATATATTATATACAAGTGATGTTACATACTATACTTAAAAAAATCATACTTTCTTAATAAAAAAAACTAAATAATGAAACATTCCCTGATAATATCGTACACCTATCCCCCCTCCTGGCATTACATTTATTTTGCAAATACCTAGAGCTTTGTCCCACTGAGTGGCGTCCTAGGACCGGAATGAGCGTTTGTGCCTCCTAACGCTCCTCATAAATGGCGGGTACAGGAGCAGACAGCGCACAGTGGGTACAGGAGCAGGGGGTACAGGATGAGAGAGCGGCTGCGCGCACGGTACAGGAGAAGACAGCGCATGATCACATCACAGCATCTTCACATCATATGCGGGTGCCGGGTTCCCATTGGTTACTAGGCAGGGGGAGGATCAGCGCAGCATCGGCGGATGAGAGAGTGCGAGCGCCGGCAGCTAAGAGAGTGCAAGGGCGTTTGGCCCTTACAGACGGGGAGGCCTGGGGTACTTACCCCTAGAAACCCCCCCCCCTTAATCCGGCTCTGGCCCCCGGGCTCCCACCAACCCCGGGGGAGAGGGCTAATGTGATGGGTGAGGGATGCAGTGCTGTGAAGAAAGAGGGATGCTGTACTGCGAATGGGTGCTGTGAGGTTAGAGGGATGCTGTGCTGTGAGGGGTGACTTTACTGAGAAGAGTGCTGTGCTGTGAGGGTTGCTCTATTGTGATGGGTGAGTGAAAAGGGATGCTGTGCTGTGAGGGGAGAGGGGTGCTGTGTTGTGAGGGGTGCTGCACTGTGAGGGGAGAAGTGAAAAGGAAGTATTGTGTGTGTGGCGAGAGGGGTTGCCTCTGACTTGAATTACCCACATTCCTGCGGGATCAGCTCCTTCCAAGGGAGATTAAAGCAAGTCCTGTGCAGTTTGCAGGAGCAGTGGAGGTTAGGAAAACATAGCTGCAAAGGTGTGGCTGTGCAATTCCGTCCAATTACAATTCTAATGCAGCAGGAAGTATCTGTAGGAGATAGACGCCCCTTGTTATCATTAGCAAGAATCCAAATGCTGTGTCTGAGGATGCAGCTTTGGATCACCACCGCCACCATCGGTCACCATTCACAATGGTTAAGGCACTGGACGGTCTGCATAAGCTGAAGCTTACTCAGGCTGGCTGTAGGATCCGGACACCTGGGTCCAGGAAGTCTGCGTCCCACAATGCAGACCCTGGACTAATCATGACAATAATGAGGGGTCTAATAGATTAACTATCAGTAACGTGCGCAAGAATATAATTAACTATGTAGCCATATAAAATAATTTATTATAACAAATAAGACTTCACTTTTAAATCTTTTTTTAGTAACAAGAAAATCTATAATATATCAAGTTTTTTCTCCCCAGGACTCATCATGCCTTCAAAATGGGGGTGACATGCAGTACAGTGCAGTACAGTGCTGGCTGCTGTCCCTGCTCTGCCCCCCAAATGCATCAGCATCAATCATGCTGCCGCTGACAGGGGGTTGTGAGCGACATTGTAAGACCTCCAAGCATCGTATTTGTCTCAAACCATCGGATTTCTGTACAAAGACGAATCAGACCCACTGTATACTAGTGAGTACTGGGTGGCATATTATGTACTGGGGGGAAAATGTGTGGTTCAGTATATAGTGTACTGGGAGGGCACTGAGTGGCATATTATGTACTAGTGGGCATTGTGTAGTATATTGTGTACTGGGGGTAATGTGTGCCATATTGTGTACTTGGGAAATGCTGAGTGGCATATTGTGTATGGGGGGGACCAAAGTGGCAAATTATGTATTTAGTTGGCACTAAGTGGTATATTATGGTGTTTTTTTCAGGGCGAAAGCGCATGTTTTTTTACATTGTGGGGGTGAATTAGTTTTTTTTCTGTGGGGGCCAATGTGCTTGTTTTTTTCCTCTCTGGGGCCATCCCAACCCACCCCTGTATGTAGCTGTTATATTATTGGGAGGGAAAAAAAGAAATCAGAGATATATACATTCAAATGAGATCATCAGTGCCATTTTCCTGTGTTGGTTATAAGGCACAATGAACCCTATGCATTTTTATATAATATTTATTTTGGCCACTTATATGGAACCACTCGTAAAACACAATGGGGGACATTCCAAGTTGATCGCTAGCTGCCGTTGTTCGCTGCGTAGCGATCAGTGAAAAAAACGGCTAATCTGCGCATGCGTATGCAGCGCAATGTGCACGCATGACGTACGGGTACAAAGAGCATCGTGTTTTGCACAGGTTCTAGCAAAGCTTTCAGTCGTACAGCCGAACGCAGGAAGATTAACATGAAGTGGGCGTTTCTGGGTGTCAACCGACCATTTTCAGGGAGTGCTTAGAAAACCGCAGGCGTGTCTGGATAAACACAGACGTGGCTGGGCGAACGCTGGGCGGGTGTGTGACATCAAAAGCCGTCCCACCGTCGTTAGAATCAACGCACACGAAGAGTAACTACAGGCCTGGTCTTGTTTTGCACAAAATGATTTTGCAGGCGCTCTGCTGCACAAATAAGATCTCTGCCCGTGGAGTTGACCAGGTATCGTCCAAGGAGGGGTATGACTCCGCAGGCTCTAGCAGCAAATCTAGATCTCACTGCTATACTGGGTGCCTGTGAAGATCCCTGTTCCCTAGTCCGTTATTATAATAGGGATGTTATGGCTGCAATTGATATTATCGCCCTGTGCGTATAAAACCTTGTAAACCACAACGTCGAGCTCCCTGGTTCGACAACAGTGTTAATGAGCTCAAGAAAAGGGGGCGTAGACTGGAAAGACAATGGAGGAAGACTAACCTAGTGGATGACAAAACAAAACTAATAAAGCATAACGAAGAATATCAGTCGACAATCACCCGTAAGAAATCACAGTTCAAATGAGATCACGGCAGCAAACAATAGGCCAGCTCAACTTTTCCGCACAGTGGAGATGCTTTGCAAGCCAGCATGCCTGCAGACTGATGAAACCCTCTCCCAGGCAAGATGCAACACATTTGCAAACTTCTTTGCAGATAAAATATCCACCATCCAGACTAGAATCTCCACAGTGCCATCAAAGGAGTGCCAGACTACAAAGCCTGCCAATATAAGCCACCTGCCTTCATGGACCAGCTTTAACCCAGTGGATGTAAAGGACATTGCAGAAATTGCTCGGATTTTGCGTCCCACCACCTGTGATCTGGACCCTGCCTCAACCAGGCTTCTAATAGGTTGTATGGATATAATTGGTCCTGTCTTTGCAAAATTGTTCAATGCTCTTTGCAGACAGGCATTTTTCCTGGACCCCTAAAGTAAGCAATTGTTAGACCTTTTCTTAAAAAACCTAATTTAGATCCAGACTGCATGACCAGTATCAAACCTTCCTTTCCTAGGAAAGGTTATTGTTAAAGTGTTTGCAAATCAACAGGAAACCCGCCTGACAACCCATGATATCTATGATCCATTCCAATCAGGATTCAGGAGAAGACATAGCACTGAAACAGCCCTGGTGTGTGTGTTAAATGACCTTCTGATGGAAAGAAACAGAGGTATCTGTTCAATATTAATCCTTCTGGATCTATCTGCGGCATTTGATACCGTGGACCATGTGCTTCTGATTGAGCGACTGATACATTTTTGTGGACTGGATGGCACAGTCCTAAGCTGGTTCAAATCATTTCTTGCAGGCAGATCACAGAGAGTATCGTCTGGAGTATACTCATCACCATCAGTGCCATTGCCATGTGGTGTCTCACAAGGTTCTATACTATTCCCCATGCTTTTTTCAGTATACATGCTCCCGCTGGGTGAAATAATCAGGCGCCATGGGCTGGTCTACCACTGCTATGCAGATGATACACAACTGTACTTGTCCTTTGCTCCGGGCACTGATAACCCAATAGCAGCCCTAAATGGCTGTCTAGCTGAACTCCAGGAGTGAATGAGTGCTAGTTGGCTGCAACTGAACCTGGATAAAACAGAGGTCCTTATGATAGGACCACAACATCATAGGACAAGACTGCAGCATACCCAACTAAGTGGACTTACACTCGGGGATTCAGAATTACAAACCACTGATCGTGTGCGGAATCTTGGCGTTGTCCTGGATGGTGGCTTGACACTTAAACATCAGATATCAGCCACAATTAAATCCTCATTCTTTCACCTGAGGAACATAGCCAGAATCAAGTACTTATTTCTCTCAGATGATCTGCCAAAAGTCATCCATGCATTTGTATCATCTCGATTAGACTAATGTAATGCCCTCTACCTTGGCCTCCCAGCAAAACAATTGCACCGCTTACAGCTGGTGCAAAACACAGCTGCCAGGCTGTTAACCGACCAGCCCCGTTCTAGCCACATAACACCCATACTCTACTCCCTTTGCTGGCTGCCTGTAAGATGGTGAATCATCTTCAAGATTGGCTTACTGAGTTTCAAAGCACTATATGACCAAGGCCCAAGGTACCCAAAGCAACTTCTGAACCCATACTGCCGCACTCGATTACTGCGATCTGTAGATGAAGGACTTTTTTTAGCAGTACCTAGAATCTCCCGTAATTCATCTGGGGGTTGAGCTTTTAGTCATGCGGCTCCGACTCTATGGAACTCACTTCCCCGCACATTGCAAGAGGCCCCAACTATAGAATCCTTCAAAAATAGTCTCAAGACTTTCCTGCTTACACAAGCATTTCCATAATGTCCCTTTAGTATCTACAGTACATGCTTCTGTATTTTATGAAAAGCTTTTCTGTACTTCATTATTTTCTGTACTATATTATGCTATGTATCTGTTAAGCGCCTTGAGTCCTATTGGAGAAAGAGCGCTATATAAATAAAATTATTATTATTATTATTATTATGAAGATTCCATGGAGAAGAGGATGACAGCAAGTGCCCATTTGGAGGTGTTAATGGGGAGTTTACGGGCAGTGGTTGGGAAAACGCAGTTGTGGGTGTGTATCTGCTGGCGGCTTCAACCTCGTACATGCAGGGCCGGATTAAGACTTGGGGGGCCTGGGGCACATAGGTGGAGGGGGAGGGTGTATATTAGATTGTGCATACCTCTCAACATGACCCATTCTGGGAGGGACAAAATGCTCTCATTGATAAAAAAGGTACGTATTTCAACAAAAATTATTACAATCATAAATTAAGAGGGAAGTCCAGGTAGAGAGCATTTTGTCCCTGCTGGGATGGGTCAAGGGGAGGTATGGATTGTGTACATTAAATATAAACCAATGGTGCATATTAGATTTAAACTAATAGATTAATAAGGCCTGTGTACTGTTTATATCTCCACCGAATAGAGAAACAACTCGTATTTTATAATGTTTTCCTGTAGTGGAACAAAAGACATTTTAAGCTTAAAATACACATAGAAAAAGAAAATCTATAATTTATCTTGCAAAAATGCAATAGCAGCAGCCTATGTACTACTAACACACTGGGACAGGACTCAGGAGAATGTTCTGTGTTTCTCTCTAGACATGAACGCTCTCATTAGATAACAGGTTACACAGGATCCTGGCACCCAGGTGGGAGGAGGAGAAGCTTGGTTCCCTGGGTCACTTAAAGCTCTCTCCCCTCTGCTATCTCTCCACTGGTCAGGAAGCTCTGTCAGTATCTCATGAAACCTGATATTCCTGTGTCTCTACCTGCAATGCATACTGTCCTGCTCACATTCTGGCAGCCTGGTTCTGCTGCTGCACAAGAGGGAGAGCTAGTGATGTCAGTGTGCTCTGGCTGGGGGGGCCCTTGACAGAGGGGGGCCTGGGGTACAGTATTCCCTGCATCCCCTCCTTAATATGGCTATGCATACATGCAAAAACATGGTGCTTGAGTCACTGCTGCTGTGGCCAGTAGCCATAGCCCAATCTTTACACCCAATGTTACTAATTTTTGCAAATTGGTTCATGAATATGTATGCAATTGCAAAATAGTTTGCGATGGCTCCTGTGAGCATCTCTTTATTTCAGGGTGCCAACTATACTTGCTATCATTAGCAGTTCTGAAAATCGCAATTGCATTTGCATACAAAGTCAAACATAACTTAGACCCAATATCTCACTAACATTGCAAATTGCATTTGTATACAAAGTCAAACATAACTTAGACCCAATTTTTCACTAACACAACACAAAAAGTCTCTTAAATACAGAAGTCATTATTTGAATTTACAGCAATACTAAAAGAAAACATATTTTAGCGCTCTCTTTAGTTAAAGGAGATAGTAATCTCTTGCTGCATTATATTATTTATTGTGGCTGACCAGTGTACAGGAAGCAGCTGGGCGTAACTGGCAGATGATGGTTAGACTGGTAGTGAACGTCATATTATTGGCTCACATACTGCAATATCTTCAGCCAAGTATGCCCAGCTGCGGCCGAGCCCCTTGACAAATCTCCATAAATATTGCAATGTGGATGAAGGTTTCCAGCTCTTTTTAATTAAGGAGAAGCTAGCTCAGCCTATAATTACTAAGTTGTGATACTCGCCATGTTTATGTCTCTGGAATTTTGATCTGCAATACTGTTAAAAAATCTTCAATTCATCTTTACTCTTGTTTACCTCTTTATACTGGGAAAAATAATTAGACCTACAATATCTTTATCAGTTTAAATACTAAAGCTGTTGCATTATCTCATAGGTTCTCAAACTCGGTCCTCAGGAACCCACACAGTGCATGTTTTGCAGGTAACCCAGCAGGTGCACAGGTGTATTAATTACTCACTGACACATATTAAAAGGTTCACAGGTGAAGCTAATTATTTCACTTGTGATTCTGTGAGGAGACCTGCAAAACATTCACTGTGTGGGGTCCTGAGGACCGAGTTTGAGAACCTGTGCATTATCTGGTTCCCATTATTTCTTATTCAATTTAATAGCAATAATGCAAGATGTAACAGGTAGAAAAATATCTTAACATATCAGACAAATACAAATAAAAGTCATGAAAATTTTAAAATGCAATAACTTTGACAAGAGAAGAGTATCTAGCTAATGTTATAGAGTAAAACTCTATATTATTGGATTGGTGCTATCCTGCCACAGGGGAATACACTGGAAGTGGGTATTATTTGTAGCAGTTACAAATTTAGTCAAAATTAGTTCTAAGAATAACAATGCTTCATTCCATTCCTAATACTGATTCCATGCACAAACAAGGCTGGTGGCCAACGGTTCTGATCCAACTGTTGTGTATAAACAAAGCCAACTGATGGTTTCTTGTAAGAATATATTCTGGGTATTAGTCAAAAATGCTAATTAACTTTTCTTCAACCACACACCAGTTTAGATTTTATAAGTTAATTTTGTACAATAGCTTAAAGATCAAATGTTATCAGTTTTGGATAAACCTTGCTAGCACTCTATAACTTCCCTTGGAAGTTAGAGAGCATAGAAATATTGTATGACTGCTTAATAAAATTCTGATAGATTATTAAAAGCATTTTATACATCCTAATTCTTTATTATCATATATGGATAGCCCATGTACCCTTTACCCAAATGGGATATTTGCATTGGTTCTACTGATTGAATATATAAGTTTTCATATATGTAAAATTTAAAGCTTCAGTAGAATTTTTGTTAGAATTCATACAGATAGTCCCCAAATTCTCATCTCCAAGTTTGATCCCAAACCCAGTTTCCCACACAGGGAAGGAAACACAAAACAACTAAAATTCAAGATATATTCTTAAAGACCACAGGGATTATTAGGTAATCTCAACTTTAAAATGTCATATAAACTCCTTAAAGGCCTGGATAGGGCCATTAGCTAAAGAAAGATCTAACACTGGACTAGATGTTATATGTAATAGAGTGAACTGAGGTTAAAAAAAAACAAAAAAATGGTATGGTTGAGTGTACAGTAAATCAGAGATAGCTATAAATAACAAAGTACCCCCTTGTGGGATAATCAATCATGCTAATTAGATTGGTTAGCATAAAAAGATCTAAATCAGGTAGTTGTTGTCTAATTGTATTATAATTAATCATATGTTGGTGCAAATTTGACCTCTGAGTTATTGCTCACATAAAGGATTGCTATTTTAAATGTCTTTTTGTCCTAAAATAATACAGAAGTGTGGATGGGATAGGTTATCTGAATTACTTACAGGTGAATTTTACTAAACAGTATGAGACTTTTATATCAGAAATAAGTTATCTGTTCCATTATTGATTATTTAGACCAATACTATACTACACTGATCCTCAAGCACCAATAATAGTATCCTTGTATAACATACACAAGTTGATACGATAACGTGCATGTCTAATTTACACCTGTATTCAAACACAAACATACTGAAATCATGTACTGTTGGTGACAGCAGAGCACTCAAACTGAGAAACAGTTATCTAAAGAACAAAAATATAATCAGCTGCATCCTGGAGGTCAGAATCCCAACACATTTTAGGAAGAATGCTAACCCTTCTCCTTACCCTCCCCCTAACATTAAACCTTCCTATTGCCAGCATTAACCTAACCCTCCCCTCCCCTCCTGCAGCCTAACCCTCACTAGTCTCAGCCTAACCCTCCCCTCCTGCAACCCAACCCTAACCCTCCTGTCCCACAGCCTATACATAACCCTCCGCTTCCGCAGCCTAATCCTAACCCTTCCCCTAGTGCCTAACATTCCCCAGCATTCTTACATTTGAAATGCTGACTACCAGGATTCCAGCATCGGGAATCTAATCGGAGACGGTATTCCGGCACTGGTCTTCTGGATACCAACTACATACCAGTGCATGAGCCCTAATATTCGTAATGCATATCTGTACTGATTTTTGGGGATGGAAAATAGTTTTCTCACACAGCCCACTAAACAAATTCACTGAAAACTGTTTTGCTATTCAAAAATCACACAACTTATGCTGCTGTAATTTAAAAAAATAAAAATAAATAACAAAAAAATTAATTAAATAAACTAGAATATCTGCAAATAGCTTGTTAATATTCAAGCTATTTGGGGATTTAACTTTAATCATACCAGAAGTCAACAATTTTCAAAGTTAACCCACCGCCTTTAAACACATTTGTGTGATCTTTATGTATTGCCTTGGGGAATGCAACCTAGTAGGTTATTTTCCTAATTGCTGAGTGTCTGGGTTTGTTTTGTGATATTATGGTTTCAGGCTAAATCATTCCATGCCAGATTCAATTATAAAAGACTTTTTCAAAAAGATAATACAGAACATGAATCCACTAGTTACTATAGGAAATTGATAGCAATACCACACAGTATATGGTTTAACCGCTTCACTGCTGAGACTATTTTGACACATTTTGGGCTGGTCACATTTGAATTGGTCTGGGGACACAAATCTAAGGCACCCCTGTAAGTGTCCCGAGGCACCACGGGGTGCCATGGTGCGCAGTTTGGGAACCACTGACTTATACCTACACAATTAATAAGTTTTTTATTTTTTTATCAAAAAGACTTTAATATTCCTGAATATACAGAAGAATTAGTTAGGTCCTTTCTCCTTAAAAGGTAAAGTCAATCAATGAAAAATAGTTTTTCTTTAATTGAAATTGCAAGAAAATGAAAAAAAGCAAATGGTTTTTTTTTCGTTGTAAGTTTGTAACCACCAGCAATAAGTACTTTACGATTCCTGCTTCAGCATTGAATCATATTTCCAAAACAGCAACAAGTTGGGTTCTTCATCATACTGTACTTTCCTATTTTTCAAATATGATCGAGGAAACTCTCAATTTTTCGTATTCCCCATCACCATTGGGAGAATAAGCAGATCTATCACATCCTGCCCTCTTCCTAGTGAAGTGGGCAGGATAGGGAGATAATACCTGGAATCATGACTCCGGAGGGAGAGGACAGGATAAAATGATGTGAGTTGCAACATTTTAATTC
This sequence comes from Pseudophryne corroboree, assembly GCF_028390025.1. Taxonomy (NCBI): domain Eukaryota; kingdom Metazoa; phylum Chordata; class Amphibia; order Anura; family Myobatrachidae; genus Pseudophryne; species Pseudophryne corroboree. Next base: position 607,112,692 of record NC_086448.1, on the reverse strand, counting down.
TTCTACCTGGTCTTCTCATACTAAAAGATGCACTTGAACAGGATAAGGCATTTTTTTCTTTTTTTCTTTTTACCTGTTTAAATAAAACAAATAAAAGGCAAGAAAAAATATGGTAAATATGGAAAAGTAGTTCAACAAGGCATACCATTTAAAAAAAAAAATACCACATAAAATGAGGGTACCTTTTTGTTTATTGATGCCAGGATGTGACCCCTGGAGGGCGCCACTGAATGCATCTAGTAAAAACTGAAGGATGTCTCTGTATGCAGCCTCCTCCTTTTACACTGCACTGGCTGTTGTTGTGGGTCTAATCAGGTGCAGCCACCGCTATCAGGCTGTACCACATAGTGTCTCAGCCCTTCCTCTGTGCTGACACGTGTAACATTAAGTCACGATAAGGCACATAAGAGGCGGATGTAATTATGGGTCCTAAAGGGTGCACCCATGGCCGCTGCTTATAGCCTTAATGCACCTCCTCCAGGTCCCTGGATCCCGGCTCTCCAGCAGTAAGCAGCACCTGACTACATGTCTGCAACTGCAGAATCGCTGTAATGCTGTTGCCGCATGTAAGAGGAACCATGCCAATTACAAGGAAACACAAGGAAACAACTTTTATGTAGGTAACCCAAGGGGGTTTCTACAGGACCACAGACAGTACAGATCTTGCACTCAGCATAAATGAGAAACTTGCCTCAGTGTCCTATAAAATGATAACGCCGATTTATTACCTTATAACCTTCACTATATACTGGTAAGAGATTCAGTACGCAATTGGCGTGTGGGGTACCGTAAGGGTACGCACTTAGCGTAGCAGACGCTTATCCGTGGTCGAGACGCACATGCGGCACGCTCGCTCACAGCTTAACGCTTGGTGTCGAGCACGCTATAGGCGGCCGACTACCGTAATGCTACGCTACTAGCGCAGCGTACGCTCATGACCACGAGGGGAACACGAGCGGCGCAGACGCTCACGGGATGACACTCAGTAAACCTTGTATGCAACACAGTGAAAGATTGAGTTTGTACTGTAAACCTTACTACTGAAATACTGTAGCGATATAATGCTGCTTAACCTTGTAAATACTAAAGCTGCTTGAGCGATTGAGACGCTCCGATTACCCTCTGCAATGTAATAAACACACAATACCTTGCTAAGGTTCCAACACCTTTACTAACAATATCTAGCTATGTAAAAAGGGGAAAACAGTTAACAGTTCATACACTACAGGCTAACATCAATATCTAAGCAGAATAACTACACATAAATATACAATAGCGGCACAATCGCAAACAATAACATACAATGAGAGAGAGAGAGAGAACGTGGCAAAATACAGTCAGAGATTTAAGAATGGTCACAGAGAATAACTTACACACACTGGGGAATGATCGCTGCGCAGTCCTGGTACCAGCTCCGAGTTAGTCAATGATGAAAACCGTTTGTGGAGAGAAGACTGAGCTGGCCAGGCTGGCTGTCCTTATATACACTGCGTACAGTATACTACAAAGGGACCTATAATCTCATTGTTCATTGGACACTGGAATGTCTCCTCGCATCATAACAAAAGGTCATAGGTTAGTTTGAACAGGTGGGCTGTGACTATATCAAACTGCTCGGGCGGGAGGGAATCTCAGAATTCCCGCCGCATGGATAATGAACCGCAAATATAGTAAATGTCCAGAAACTACTAATAGACATAACTATACGCAGGAGCGATTAATCTTTACCTAACCAGCACCGGATTGTTTCTAATAAAATGTTCTTTAGTTAGGTACCAAACACAACTGCTCAAACCCTGTCTGACCCTTCGTATCATACAAAGAGGAATTCCTCTGTCCAGCGACCAGTTACACTAAACAGACTTACAGTTATTATTAAGGGGAACATTACCTATAAAACATACTATTTGGTTTTACTATGTAACAATTGAGTCGCCGACTAGACGCACACAAACTCTACCGTAAATGCACATACCACGCGCTCGAGCGCATGGCCGAGGAAGTGCCATCACGCAGCTGCGAGTATCCGCACGCACGGGAGAGAATGTGCACGTGCAGCGGGCAAGCGCATGGGGTGAATATATGGCAACGTGTAGCGTGATATTTTCGACTTTGACAGTCCACCCTTTGGCAGTCATCAATAACTGCCACTTCCTAAAACAGTTCAAAAAAGAAAAATATATGTCATCATGTAAATACCATTTTATGCTTGGGTAAAGGGAGGAGAGGAGAAGGTGGGAAAAGTATGACCTAGTGAAATAGTAGAAGCATGTGTGTATGAATCCATGTCTGAGGGGTCATGTATCATCGTGCCGTATGTGTTTTAAATCAAGCTTCGAGGTATTGCGAAGTATACATTTGAATCCTTCTTATCCCGTATTAAGGGTCTGTGGATGGGCTGTCAAACTTTACCGAGCTCTTTTCGGCTTTTGGTTGCAACAAATGGGGAGCACATTTTAGTTGATGATACATGAATGGGGGGAACATGTGAATGCTGATATATGTGTCTATATTCCCTGTTGAATATGTGTGTCATTACCTGGAGGTTGTAGAGGTGAAGATAAGGAACAATCGTTATAAATGCAGTGGTAAACTATGTGAGTTTAAATAAACAGTCGCCGATTGAGGTCTTGTCTGATGTCTTGTCTTGATGTACATGTTGTCTGATGTCTCTCGGTGCTTTTGCTATAAATAGCGAGCAAAAGTTGTTCCATTGTCCATAAAATTACAGTCTCTAAAGTATTGGGCTATCGTAAAAGTTAAAGTCACTAGGGATTTTGGGGGTCTGTGGCATAGTCCATCAATGGTCTGTATAAAAGAGGTTGTCAAATTCTTCTTCCAAGCGGATGTCTTTGTACCTTGGAGGAAAACAAAGGAGAAACGGGTGAAAGAAACAGACCGTGGAATCACATTTTCATCACAACATTGTCTCTATCGTTGGGTCATAAATCAAATTAGTTGTTGTTATTACAGTGTCTTCGCTCCTCAGACTCATCACTCTAGTACTACCTTTACACTTCGTTAAAGCCCGAACGCATCTAAATATCAGGCCAACCAATATGACGACTCCCAGAATACACAAGAGAAATTTCCCTACGTCCATTATAACTCTTTCCCAGTGTACCTGAACGTGTCGTCATACATTTCGGTGATATTGTCTAATAAATTTGCAAGCGCAGATATATATCTATAATTTATCACTCCTCTGGCGGTACGAGTGATATCTAATGCGAGTAGGAATTGAATCCCGGTGGATTCATGGATCAGATCAGAGGCCGAATGCTCTGTCCTTTCTATCAGGTGCCGTTTAACGACGTGCTCGTAATGAGTGTGAGTATAAGGAGCTTGGGCACTGCGGTGAATATCTTTCATTTTACTATGGGATACAGTCATTACTTCAGGCAGTACTTTTCCAATGTAACACAATCCCTCTGAGTTTGGGGCAAGCCACTTATACGCCTTTCTCCCGCATATGAAATATGCATCATCGGGGAGAACATATGGGACAGAGTATGACATAACCATGTTACAAATTTTCCATGTGAAGTCTCCTAACCCTAACTCTCCCATCTGTCTTGTACACGTATCAGGTTGTACGATATGTGCACAGTATCCTGGTGATACTTCTCCAACTCGCATGGTCCTACTTCCTAGAGTGTACCTATACCGGAAAAATCTTCCATGGTCGGCTATCTGGCATATAAGTTCTGTGTCTATGGGCATTCTGTCGGCTCTGTATGAAAAGGTCATGGTTTGATTACTCCATGACACTTCCCAATTTCCCGGCTTTCGGGGATTGGAGATGTTAAAGCACACTAAAGACCTATCCACATGATATTGGTGGAGCTTCAAACTAGGAGGACTAGAGATATTAAACCTCTTGTCCACCGGCCTCCCACCACTTAGCTCAAGTACCTCTCCTACAGTTAAAGGGAATGGTACTAGTCCTGATTTGCTATGACCTTGAGGTACTTGAGAGCATACCCAACAGTCTGTCTGATTTAACACTTTACCCACTAAGGAGTGATAGTCACTCAATGGATGCCAGTCCATGTGGATATTAAAACTGGACTGACATTTCTTGATGCACCCATCCTCAACTATATTGTCACAGTGCCTACAGATGCAGTTTTCTTCAGCTAACAATCCTTTACAATGTCTATAAATAACATGGCTGCTAGATCGTTTTCCGGTACTCGCCTTTGCTCGGTGATTGTGTTGCTATTGGAAATTTACGCCTCCATCCTGGTCATCAGAACCCATTCCAGATCCTTCCTCGACCTCCATGGTACTCTCACCGAAACAGACTGCTCTGGTCAACAACAGGGTCAACAGGAAAATCCGGATCACAGTCTCTTGGGGCAAGTCCATCTTACAGGAGGAAAAGAGAAATTTGTAATGGGGATACAAAAAAAAAAATACTTTGAGGAGAAAGAAAAATGTTACGATGTCTTTTGTCCTCTAGTCTTGTTGTTCCTTTTGCTCTGCTGTCATCTCAAAGGTGCTGTCTCTCAGTCTTCCGAACGAACACTCTGGTGATACAAATATTCCTTCCAAATCTGCGATCTTTCTGTAAGGAGCAAAAATCTTGCATTACCATTTGTCTAACTGATGTGTGACATACCATCTTTAAAACATAAGAACATGAGAGAGAGAGAGAGAGAGACAAAAAAACAAACAAACAAACGAGAGAGAGAGAACAATTCATATATATGTTACATAAAACAACAAACAAAAAAAAAACATTATCAGATCTTCCGTTCACCATCAGGTTGTCACACCAACACATCCATTGGTATCTTTGCGCAGTCCCCTCCCCACCAGTATTTCCACACTCCACCCTTTTGTGCCTGGCCAGGACACACCAATGTCGGTAGGTCACACTGGGGTTAGGTAGACTTCTTCAAAGATCAAGTAGCTATGTGATGTTTGAGTTCTGCTGATGAACGTCAGAGATGGGGAAAAAGAAACATTTACAGATAAATTACAACGTTTTACCCAGCCGTTCCTGTGTCTACAAGGAACTGACCTCCTAATATCATTAACTGTAACCTCAGATTTACTATCAGTCCTAATGATCACCTTTCCTGATTGCATATTACAGGTGCGGCCCAAACTTCTTCCTATATGATCCCTGATTACAATTTCGTGTGTCATATCTCTGCTCGTGTTCTTGTCTAGGGGGTTTATATAACCTTTGTCTAATTCTTGATCTACAATCTCTTGCATAATGACCTTCCTTCTGGCAATTATAACACCTTATCACCTTTGACTTACCCACAGGGATCTGAGGCTTCTTACTTCTCTGTGTTTCCCTGTGCTTGCTGATGTTTTGCTCATGCCCAACAGCGGACTTTCTTAATGCAGCCACCGAGATATTTCTCCAGTTTGGATTGGTGGTCTGTACCCTTGCTCTCAACACTTCCTTTAAACCATCAATTAACACAAATACTGCTACTTCTCTATGCGGTGCACTTGTTTCGATGTTTTCTATACCTGTATACCTAGTCATGTCCTGCAATGCCCGATGGAAATAATTAGAAGTACTTTCCCCTTCGTTTTGTCTTATGGAGAAGATTTTGTTCCACTCGACAATGGCTGGGAAATATACTCCTAACTGTCGGTTGATCTGCTTAATACATTCCTGATTGTTTTCCTCCGTTTGAGGTACTTCTGGGTCTAATTTACAATCAGTAATAAATTTCGCAGGGTCAACACTGGAGGGCAAACATGCCCTCAGCACTGTCCGCCAATCTTTGTTGGTGGGTTCGGCGGAGTTTCCTAGTTCTTTAATAAATCTCTGACATGCAACTAGATCTTTCCTAGGATCAGGGAATTCAGACATAATTGCTCTCAATTCCATCCGGGACCAGGGACGGCGCATTGCACTGTCCCTGACGGGAATGGTTCCCTGAGCGTCAGTCTTCCCATTGAGGACTGTGATCACCCTGACAGGATTAAGTTCAATTACATCATCTTGTGTTGGTTCTACAGTATGAGGTACATTTGTTTGTGCGTGATATATAACACCATACGTACCTGTGGACACGACCTCACCTGACCCTCCGTTGGGGGGTTTGATTACTGCCTTTACCGATTTGGTCGCGTCCACCTGGATGTCTTGTGTGATGGCTGCTGGAAAAGGTGCCGACATCGTGCTGGGCTCACTTTCTTGCTTGTAATCCTGAGGGAAGTTTAACATGGAGTGCAAATTGCACGGGTTAACAGTTGTACATTTAACAGTTTTACTTTTATCATTGTTACATTTGTTACTTTTATTCTTATCATCATTAATACAGTTGCTAAGTGCATTTTTATCATACTCCAGTGTGCCACTCTCTGTAACCACCTTCTCTCTTGTTGCCATATTTTTCTTACCACAGTGAGAGTCAGCTGTGTAAGCTAATCCTCCTTGTCTCTCACCTTCCCGTTGCCATAACTATAAACAATCATAATGTTTGATCCGTCTCTTTGCAGATTTAATGAGACATATCCTTCTCCTTAGATTTTGTAACACCTCGGGGCTAAAACTGCCTACCCGTGGGAACTTTTCCCCATCATGCACAGTCATTCTTTCCCATTCATTGAATATTACCTTTGCGTGTGATCCATTTCGGACTTCCCGGTCTGTATCACACGTTATCCTTGCCGACTCTATTGGCCGGTTTACTAAGTCAACCCGAACCGAGGTTGATCGCCCCCTACTGAACAACTGGCCCCCATCTTTGCAGGTGTTGCTTTCACTACCTCTGACCTTATCAGGGTCTTCAGCGAACCCTTACAAAAACCAAGATGTCCGGGGTAGGCCGGTGGCGGAAGTTTACCGAGTACCTCCACTCACTCGCCCACGTCGACCAATACGCCCACACACTGCCTTAGCGCTGGCGTACTCAACCTAGGGCCCCTGCGACCTGAACCTCTATTTACTGGAACATGTGGGTGTGATCCGAAGAGCACTTAACCCTTCCCAGTAACTATTGGTTGTTAGAGAATTCCAGAGTGACCAGCGAACCTCCCTTAAAATAAAAAATTACACAAATCACGTTAGAATGTACAAATAGCGTTTATGACCCCTCTACTGGGTCAAGTTACTAACTAATGCACACAATTACATGCGGTACAATCGTTCTGCACATAAGCAACTAATCTTATGTGCGGAACGACCAGTGGAATCGAAAATTGTGGCTGCGAATTCCTTCAGCCGGAGCTTAATGGCCTATATGGGTTCCGCATCAACCCTTTCTGGTGTTGTGCTTCTTGACTCTTATATAGCGGACTTCCTAGTCTGCTGTACCTGGACCTCCTGGTCCGTGACCTCCTGGTCTGTGCTACAGTAGACCTCCTGGTCTGCTATACTCTAATGCTCTTCTTTTAATATGTTTAACAAGGGATGCCTCCCAAGCCACCGTGCCGTCACTTACACATATGTACCTCACGAGAACTCGATGATTTCCTGTGGTTCCACCCAAAAATTAGAAACTTATATATATGTATACACACTCTTTCACCTCATATACTCTTTACTTTCGTTTCTGCGCAGAAATCCCTTTCATTCAGTATCGCAGGCTAATCCCGAGGAGTTGCAACTAGAGAAGGATCTATTAGCTTAAAATTTTGGACACTGTGATTTGACTTGCGCTATTATCGCGTTGCCTCCTTATCGCCTAACTAAAACAATACTATCGTGTGATTTGTATCACGTGGGCGTACCCAGACGCTCCGTTGCGTAATATACGCTTCGTGCATCGGCCCTTGCGTCGCGTACGCTAGTCCCACCCTGTGTTAGAGACACGTGTATGCAAGCCAGGTATATCCACAGAAATACAACTAACACGTTTATATCAATGTAGATGATCTTTAACTGTAATCATCTCCCGAGCACCACACAGATCTTTCCTTGTATCTTTAGGCAAAGCCGTGTGCGTGTTTTACAAATTACTCCTTAACGTATTAATATTACTTTTAACTACCAATAGCAACAAATCTTTCTCAGCACGTTATCAATTGTGAAATGGCAAACAGGAAGGCGAGATGTGAAATTACACAGATGGAAAAAGAAATACAGGTGTGTGCGTGCGTGCGTGTGTGCGTACGCAAAACAGAAATAAACAGTTTTAAAAGACAATAGCGTACTGTTCTTACGTTCCGGTTCCGGATTCCACCAGCACTCCTACAGCGTAGCGAAACAGACACTTATCTAGCCAGCACTACTGTATCCCTCACCACCAATACGGATACGAAGGGATACTGCCTTCCCGCCCTTGCTGACAGATAAAGTCTGTGTTCGCTAGTATGGATATGTGGAGGACGGACGAGGCCTCAATTGATAACGCCGATTTATTACCTTATAACCTTCACTATATACTGGTAAGAGATTCAGTACGCAATTGGCGTGTGGGGTACCGTAAGGGTATGCACTTAGCGTAGCAGACGCTTATCCGTGGTCGAGACGCACATGCGGCACGCTCGCTCACAGCTTAACGCTTGGTGTCGAGCACGCTATAGGCGGCCGACTACCGTAATGCTACGCTACTAGCGCAGCGTACGCTCATGACCACGAGGGGAACACGAGCGGCGCAGACGCTCACGGGATGACACTCAGTAAACCTTGTATGCAACACAGTGAAAGATTGAGTTTGTACTGTAAACCTTACTACTGAAATACTGTAGCGATATAACGCTGCTTAACCTTGTAAATACTAAAGCTGCTTGAGCGATTGAGACGCTCCGATTACCCTCTGCAATGTAATAAACACACAATACCTTGCTATGGTTCCAACACATTTACTAACAATATCTAGCTATGTAAAAAGGGGAAAACAGTTAACAGTTCATACACTACAGGCTAACATCAATATCTAAGCAGAATAACTACACATAAATATACAATAGCGGCACAATCGCAAACAATAACATACAATGAGAGAGAGAGAGAGAACGTGGCAAAATACAGTCAGAGATTTAAGAATGGTCACAGAGAATAACTTACACACACTGGGGAATGATCGCTGCGCAGTCCTGGTACCAGCTCCGAGTTAGTCAATGATGAAAACCGTTTGTGGAGAGAAGACTGAGCTGGCCAGGCTGGCTGTCCTTATATACACTGCGTACAGTATACTACAAAGGGACCTATAATCTCATTGTTCATTGGACACCGGAATGTCTCCTCGCATCATAACAAAAGGTCATAGGTTAGTTTGAACAGGTGGGCTGTGACTATATCAAACTGCTCGGGTGGGAGGGAATCTCAGAATTCCCGCCGCATGGATAATGAACCGCAAATATAGTAAATGTCCAGAAACTACTAATAGACATAACTATACGCAGGAGCGATTAATCTTTACCTAACCAGCACCGGATTGTTTCTAATAAAATGTTCTTTAGTTAGGTACCAAACACAACTGCTCAAACCCTGTCTGACCCTTCGTATCATACAAAGAGGAATTCCTCTGTCCAGCGACCAGTTACACTAAACAGACTTACAGTTATTATAAAGGGGAACATTACCTATAAAACATACTATTTGGTTTTACTATGTAACAATTGAGTCGCCGACTAGACGCACACAAACTCTACCGTAAATGCACATACCACGCGCTCGAGCGCATGGCCGAGGAAGTGCCATCACGCAGCTGTGAGTATCCGCACGCACGGGAGAGAATGTGCACGTGCAGCGGGCAAGCGCATGGGGTGAATATATGGCAACGTGTAGCGTGATATTTTTCGACTTTGACAAAAATTCCTACCATTCCAGCTAGTATTTATAGGCAGAAAGGATGGTCGTCACTTAAGGATTTGAAAGTAAAAAATTTGGTGACTTTGTTTACAATATACTTTTTCACTTTAAAAGTCCTTTACTGTTGTCCCTTTTCTCTGTATATGTATAATGATGCAATTCACCCCAACCCTCCTAGTGGCCACCTGCATCTCCCCCCAAGAGGTGGTGGTGGTGGGGTTTGCAGGTTGGGGAGCGCTAGGCTGAAGCTTTGCCTAGGGTGCAGAGAGACCTTGCACCGGCCTTGGGTGTTATTGTCAGGGTTCTCAATTAATAAATACTAAGAATCAAGTTTATGGGCTAGATGCATCATCGATTCGAAAGTAATAAAATGGAGAGTGAAAAAGCACCAGCCAATCAGGTCCTACCTGCCATGTCACAGGCTGTGTTTGAAAAATGGCAGTTAGGACCTGATTGGCTGGTACTTTTTCACTCTCCATTTTATCACTTTCCAAGCGATGATGCATCTAGCCCTATGTTTGTGTATTTCTGTTGGATTTGCAAATCAGATGAAAATTTGCAGGAAAAACATGACTTCAGACAGCAATGGACTAACGGACCAGTGGACCAACTATTGAGCCCCAATGGGTACTGCTTAAAGAACCAGCTTGAAATTACACGCAGGTTGGTGGGCGTTTTTGGGTGGTAAAGGGCAACTAGCCAGATGTGAGTGTGTTGTGAAATGTAACTAAGAATGTGCTATCATGTTTCATAAAACCTGAATGTGTCTAAGATGTATAGTGGGAACAAACAAAGGTAAACAGCCACTGCAAGAAATATAAAAAAAAAAACCTGAGTACTGTGGTCCATTATATAATGTCTACAGCTCATTGGTTGTCATTACCTTCAAGTCTCCTTTTGATTTACATTCTAAAACAGCGTAGATCAAAGCACAATACTGTATGTAGAATTACCATTCCTGCAAAAGTAATTTTATAGAGTGACAAATTAATCTCAAAATTCAACTCTTCAAAAGGCAAACACCTGATATGTTAACAAACCCAGCAATGTTTCATTTAGAACTTCAATGTAACCAGAGGCTAGAGAGACACAAGGGTCACACTAATTACTAGTCTACTGAACTGCTCATGATGCAAAAGAAAATTTGCAGTGCACAGGACCTTATATATAACACTACCCGGTCTTATGCCTTCACTGCTTAGTCATCTGTTACTCGTTAGGAAGACTGACCACCAGTTCCAGAAAAAATACTGTTAACATTACTGCATATACTGTATATTTTAATCTACGGTTTACAACCAATTATAGACTTTGTGATTTATGCTATCACTTAACCCCTGATATACAATTTCTGATGAGAAAATAATGGTCATTTTAGTTAATTACAATGTAAACATTTTGCAAATATAATTTAAAATGATTTCATTATTAAAATCATTATATTCTGGACAAACTGGGGATATTAAAATTATTCACATATTCAAATCAGTATATGTTTAATATATGATTTAGACGTGTCGGCTCCAGAGGTGGAGCTGCAGCACAGTTCAAATTTCAAATAAGAGAGCCACACCACCTGCCACCAACTCATCCCATACTGACTCACTGGCAGATTTTGTGGGTCCCCTATATGAAATTTGGACCGCACTGCAGCCTCACCTCCGGAGCTGCCACTGGCAAATATTAGGGACATTGGACCAATTCAGAAGTCATAATAATTATTATACTATGTAAGTTATTTCTGTCAGGGCAGTAGGGAGCCTGGTTGGGCCAAGGTACTTTTCAGGGAGTGTGGACTAATCACAGGAGGCGTGGCCATGCACCCTTAGAAAAAAAAATCCCCCAAAAATAATATTTTATGCACCTCTATGGCCACACTGCAGCCCAGCAAACAACACTGTAGCTTAGTTATTGTTATGCCACATAGTAGTATCCTAGTTACTGTTATGCCACATAGTAGTATCCTAGTTACTGTTATGCCCCATAGTAGTATCCTAGTTATTAATGTTATGCCACATAGTACTATCCTAGTTATTGTTATGCCACATAGTAGTATCCTAGTTACTGTTATGCCCCATAGTAGTATCCTAGTTATTAATGTTATGCCCCATAGTAGTATCCTAGTTAATTTTATGCCACATATTATTATTCTAGTTACTGTTATGCCCCATAGTAGTAATTTAGTTAATTTTATGCCACATATTATTATTCTAGTTACTGTTATGCCCCATAGTAGTAATTTAGTTACTATAATGCCCCATATTTGTATCCTAGTTAATGTTATGTCCCATAGTAATATCCTAGTTAATTTTATGCCACATATTAGTATTCTAGTTACTGTTATGCCCCATAGTAGTATCCTAGTTATTAATGTTATGCCAGATAGTAGTATCCTAGTTAATTTTATGCCACATATTATTATTCTAGTTACTGTTATGCCCCATAGTAGTAATTTAGTTACTATAATGCCCCATATTTGTATCCTAGTTAATGTTATGTCCCATAGTAATATCCTAGTTAATTTTATGCCACATATTAGTATTCTAGTTACTGTTATGCCCCATAGTAGTATCCTAGTTATTAATGTTATGCCAGATAGTAGTATCCTAGTTACCATTATGCCCCATAGTATTGTCCTAGTTACTGTTATGCCACATAGTAGTATCCTTGTAGTTCATTTTGTGCCACATATTAGTATTCTAGTTACTGTTATGCCCCATAGTAGTATCCTAGTTAATGTTATGACCCATAGTAGTATCCTAGTTACTGTTATGCCACATATTAGTATTCTATTTACTGTTATGCCTCATAGTAGTATCCTAGTTAATATTATTCCCCATAGTTAATGTTATACCACATGGTACAGTAAGTAGTATCCTAGTCAATTCTAGTGCTGCCAATAGTACATATTATGCCACTCGGTGTCCCCAGTACATATTATGTCACATTGAAATGTCCTCATAATGCCACAGTATAGTGCCTAGTGTAGTGCCTCTAGTATATATCATGCCACATTCTAGTGACCACAGTTGTAGTGCTCCAATGTTATATTATGCCACACTGTAGTGGCCACAGTTCATACAGTGCAAAAATTCAGTGCCCCCAATTTATGTTATGCCACATCATGGAGCCCTCAGTTCATATTATACCACATTACAGTACCACCCAGTTCATAGTATGCCACATTAGTATCTCTTGTTCATATTATGCCATACTATAGTGCCTCCAGTTCATATTGTGCTACATTACAATGCCCCAGTTCATATTATGTAACATTACAGTTACTTCCAGTTCATATTATACCACATTACAGTACCCTCAAGTTTATAGCATGTCACCTTATAGCCCCCTCGACTTACAATCATTACTTCCACTACAAACATTATTCATTGAGAATGGGATGTCACCCCTATTAGGCCAGGAAACATATCTGACCCAATCACTTGGCAGGCAATTCCGGTAACTTGATAATCAACTATATTACCTATGTCCATATAGCCTCTGAACCCATGGTAATGGCATCCTCTTAACCAGTGGCATATCTATAATGGGTGCAAGGGGTGCTGTGCACACAGGCCCTGGGCCCAAGGATGCCCACACCCTGCACCCATTTTAGGAAAACTTACCCTCTGTAGTTCCGCATCTGCGGCAGATCCGAAGAAAAATAATGCGGTGGCCATTTTCCTGGACTAAACCCACTATAACTATGCCCATGTGTCCATGCATATGCGTACAGACTCTCTTTATGTCTCAGAGACTCTGCCCCAAAAGCCTCTTCTCTCTTTCCAAAGTCAGTTTTATTTACTTGCAATGTTGTAATATTGGTTTTCAAAACTGTCACCAAAATTGTTAGTGCTGTCCATCATGTTTCTTCTCTGTTCTTTGAACCTGCCAGCACTCATTTAAGCCTGTGTGCATTTTCCTGCTTTGTATTGTAAAGATTTATTGTCATATTGCACATAAGTTTACCTTAACTCAAGTGTTCATGTTTATCATAATGATTTCCAGGTAAAGAAATTCTGTATTTAAATCAGGGCCGGCTGGCCCATTAGGCACGTTGCACAGATGTGTACAGCGGCAATCTATAATGGCGCAGTCATGGTCTGCTGCACACACTTCAACTCCAGCCACTGCTGCCAAACACTGACTGGTCACCCGTGGCTGCAACTACCCGCCAGCCATCTCCGCCCTCCTGCCAGTTCGGGTTCCAGTAGTAGTAGCTGTGAAGCCAGGAGCAGAGGAGCCTGGGTACTTGGGGAAAGTGTCACGCAGAGACGTGCGGTGAGCTAAATGGCTCAGGAGGTACTGGCTAACCCCGGATCCAGATTTACATGCAATATATGAGCCAAAGGGTACATCTGGGCATTATACACAGGTGCGCATTATAAACTCCTGGAAATCTGGTGAGTTTTGATTAGAGATGTGTGGAAAGGATATACAGGTGAGACACTGCCTCATCTGCCATAGACTTATTACTCCAGAGTTTGGGCTATAAAAATTATTAGAATAATGCAAAGAAGATATTTCAAACAAATTATCAGTATTTTTCATATATTTTATTCAGTCAAAACTCTGTTTTAAACGTAAGTATGACAGGAAAGGCTCTGCCTCACCCCACCGCACGTCACTGGCGTCAGGTCACCATGCGGAGCACATGGGGGAACCAGACATTAAATATAATTGGTAAAAATAGTCTACAGTAAATGGCTTAGGGAAAGAATATGCCAATACAGTCACCGAACATTCCCATTCAGAGTGATTCTATTTCTGTTATGTCTATGTTGCAATTCAATTCAATATTATGTTTTCTAGATTTTGCACTGGGCCTAGCTGTAGTGTGTATATGTGCTGTACAAAGTGTAGGTGTAGTATATGTAGTGTACAGTGAATAGAGGGGATACTGTGTGTATGCACTGTATTATGTGTATTGTAGTGTGTATAGATGCTGTATACACTATTTTTCTGTCACCCCTGCCTCCCCAATCACTTACTATCTCCCAGTCATCCACCATCTCCCTGTACCCTTGGGGGTACTATTGTGTAGCTACACCCCTTCCTTGTGAGATCGCATCCCTTTTTTGCGGCACGCAAAAAAGATGTATGCTGTCCTTTATAATGCTTATACCCATCAAGGGTCTTACCAAAAAAATGAAGCTTGGGCCGCGCCTGATTTATTCTAATCTGACAGTAATCAGGTATACCACTGTAGTAAGTGTGTTAACCTGCATTTTCAGAGCCTAGGTATTGGTGTTTCTTCAATCCAGTTTAAATTATTTGTAACCTGTGCTCTGCTACAATTACTCTAAATATCCAGGAATTCTCAACAAGGATTTTGCTGAGCTGTTATTGTGACTGTTATCTTATTCCTTGTTGCAAACTAGGGATAGGTGTTTCTTTGGTACTTTATATTCATAATTATCTTGACTGGTATGTTGATAAATAATAAACTGTTATTAATCTTCCTGATTTGTAGCTTAATTTGCTTACAGCGCCATAACCCTATGCTACCAAGAAGAAAATGCTAGCCACAGGGGCGTAACCAGAACTTTGTGGGCCCCATAGCAACATTTGGAAGGGGCCTCCATTCCAATGTTTCTATAAAGACATTCTCTGCAGCAGTTGTTAATTTTATGCCCTATAATAGTGCCCTAGTTCATTTACTGAATCATAGTAGAGACTCATTTAATGTTATGCCCCATAGAAGTGCCCTAGTTTCTTTTATGAATAGCAGTAGTGCTTAAATTCACCCTATGTCACATTTCAGAGCTGCCAGTACACATTGGGGGTAATTCAGAGATGATCGCAGCAGCAAATTTGCTAGCAGTTGGGAAAACCATGTCCACTGCAGGTGGGGCAGATATAACATTTGCAGAGAGTTAGATTTGGGTGGGTTATTTTGTTTCTGTGCAGAGTAAATACTGGCTGCTATATTTTTACACTGCAATTTAGATTTCAGTTTGAAAACATCCCACCCAAATCTAACTCTCTCTGCACATGTTATATCTGCCACACCTGCAGTGCACATAGGTGGTCATTCCTAGTTGTTCGCTCGCTGCCGATTTTCGCAGTGCAGCGATTAAGTCAAAAACGGCAAAAATGCACATGCGCATGGTACGCAGCGCACATGCGCTAAGTACTTTCACACAAAACTTTGTAGATTTACACAAGCTCAAGCGACGTTTTTTCATCGCTCGAGTGATCGCAGTGTGATTGACAGGAAGTGGCTGTTTCTGGGCGGAAACTGGCTGTTTTCAGGGAGTGTGCTAAAAAATGCAGGCGTGCCAGGTAAAAACGCAGGAGTGGCTAGAGAAACGGGGGAGTGGCTGGCCAAACGCAGGGTGTGTTTGTGATGTCAAACCAGGAACTAAACGAACTGAGGTGATCGCAGTCTAGGAGTAGGTTTGGAGCTACTCAGAAACTGCAGCAAATTATTTAGTAGCAGTTCTGCTAATCTTTGGTTCGCTATTTTGCTAAGCTAAGATACACTCCCAGAGGGCAGCGGCCTAGCGTTTGCAATGCTGCTAAAAGCAGCTAGCGAGCGAACAACTCGGAATGACCACCCTGGTTTTGCCCAACTGCTAACAAATTTGCTGCTGCGATCAATTCTGAATTACCCCCATTATGCCGCACACAGTACCCCCAATTCACATTGTCATATATAGTGCTCCCTGTTCATATTGTGCCTCATTACAGTGCCCCAGTTCATATTATATAACATTAAAATGCCCTCCAGTTCATTTTATACCACATTACAATGAGCAGGTCCAGGAGCATACCTACCTATACATATTACAGGCCCCGATGAAAAAGTTTGAAAGGACTCCTATGTACCAGCCAATGGCGAAAAATGTATTTAACACATGTAACTTTGACAGGAAGGTGGGCCCCTCTCCCTCTGGTACCATAAAATGTGAACAGAAGAAATTATTATATTTTGAACGGGGCAATCATTACTATTGTTTTGAAAGGAAGTAATGAGCATTAGCACTGTATTTTGAAAGTAGCTGCCAGGAAGAAGAGGCATGAGGTGGGATAATGTGTGCTTAGAAAGTGCTGTTCTGTCTCTACTGGTTCTATTATGTTTGTATGTCTATGATTGTATGTTTAACCTTTTACTGACCACTTATTTTATTTAGATTAGTTAAATATGTTTGATACAGTCTATCCCAGTGTTTCCCAAACTTTTTTGAATCATGGCGCCCTAGAGTATCAGAATGTTTTTTCACGGCACACCTAGGCCAAAAGTTTCTTATTAAGAAATTTAGAAAGAAATATTAATGAAGTAAATTGTGTTTATATGTCATCCTTAGGTTCATTTGTGTGGTGAGAGACAAGATTTGCTTTTGTTTGTCCACATGTTTTATGATTTGCAGCCACTAGCACTGGTTATGCCGGCTGTCGGGATCCCAGCGCTCACCATACCGATGCCGGAATCCCGACAGCTGGCATACCGACAACTATTCTCCCTCTTGGGGTGTCCACGACACCCCTGAATGGAAAATAAACAGTGTGGTGCTCTTTTGCGCTCACCCCACTGCCTGTATGCCGGCGGTCGGGATCCCGGCGCCAGTATGCTGGACGCTGAGATCCCAAGCGCCGGCATAACATACTACACCCGGTTTTGC
Source organism: Pseudophryne corroboree (assembly GCF_028390025.1). NCBI lineage: Eukaryota > Metazoa > Chordata > Amphibia > Anura > Myobatrachidae > Pseudophryne > Pseudophryne corroboree. The sequence goes on along the minus strand of NC_086448.1, from coordinate 607,095,331 downwards.
CTATTACATTGATCATAAATAATTTGAATTGGTCCTGGACCACCAACCGAGGTCAAGTTTCACAAGGTACCCCAGAGTGCCACAGCACACAAGTTGAGAACTACAGGTCTATCATATAGACCAGGCCTGGCCAACCAATGGCTCTACAGCTGTTGTGAAACTACAAGTCCCAGCATGCCCTGTGACAGTTTTTCTATTAGGGTATGCTAAAACTGGTACAAGGCATGCTGGGTTGTATAGCTTCACAAAAGCTGGAGAGCCACATGTTGGCTAGGCCTGCTATAGACCATGTACATAGTGTTAATCATTAATACTCTATTCCATACAACATTAAGTGTTTAAAAAGACTAATGTGCACATATATGTTCCAGGGTCAGTCCTGTTTCTTCTACATCTCCCTCAGACTCCCGCACTTGTTCCAATGTTTTGCAGAGTGGGAGACTGTAGATTGCATTTGGAACCCCCCCTCTAGAAATCCTGCGTTTGCCCCTGGATTGGTGCAGGCATGTGCCGCACTGAGAGGCAGCACTGTTTAGGCAGGTGTGTCATGTATAGCGAAATTACCTATACTACAGATGATTGGTTAGATTTGGTATTTAATTCTATGATGGAGAAGAAGATAGCACACTGGGATAGATGAATCGTCGATTGGAGAGTGATAAAATGAGAGATAAACAGTACCAGCCAATCAGCAATTAGCTCCTAACTGTCATGTTACAGGTTGTTAAAAAAATGACAGTTTGGAGCTGACTGGCTGGTACTTTTTCGCTCTCCATTTTATTACTCTCCAAGCGATGATGCATCTTGCACACTGGGGCAGATGTATCATCAGTCCCTTATAGTTCAGTATTCCTGCTTTTGCACTTCACCGCTTTTTCGCGGTGATCTGCTGTCACATATCACCTTAATGTATGTCCACCTGGCCTCACCTCATAGTGATACGCTATGTCTTGTCCCCGATGAAGTGTAGTCTCCCCTCATAGCGCCGATAGTTGTGCTACCGCGCATGCGCACTAGTTCCTGTACCACTGTGTCCCGCACCTCTCCCTGTGCGCATGCGCACTTCATAGTTCTTTTCCTTTCTGGCATTGGATCTCCTCCCGCGCATGCGCAGAAGGTCTCCTTTCCAGTGGTCTCTGTGACTGTCTCCCCGCTCATGCGTGCTGGATCCTCTGGGACGCCGATGCTGACGAAACGCAGGGACACCCGTTTGGCTGGAGCAGCGAATAGAAAACAAGCAACGCCAGCTGGGAGGAGACGAAGAGAGCAGGGAGGCATAACAAGTCGATAAACGCAATGTCCCTGTAAATACATAAGGTACAGCAGCAGGTCGCCATAGATGGCAGCGGCTCCATAAAAGAGGCATACGGCATATTCGCTAATAGAAATGCCACTATGCACGCCCCATATGCAGGCGGTAAATCACCATTCATACATTCAGGAAAAGCGGTAACAGCGGGATATAACGTGCGCTATGTGCAAAATGCACATAGCGCATGTTCTTACATCTGCCCCAATATTCCTGGCCCTAAAAAAGATCCCAGAAAAAAGTTTTGGCATTTGTGTGGACTATTCAGTAGATGGTGAAGGATTCTGGAGCCATTGCATGACTGGGAGCTATGCCGTGGTTGTGATCCGGGACACCCGCAGGTATTTCTTTAAACATCTATACAGTCAGAAAGCGCATTTACATTGGTTTTCATGCACAGTTGGTGATTGCACCTTTTATCACACTATCTTGTGGAATGCTTATCTTTTATGTGTGTTTTTTTATACCTTTATACTTTAAAAAAAAATCTGCATGTTTAGGTTAAAACGTACTACACTATGGACCCTATTCAGTATGGATCGCATCTGAGATGCGATCGCATACTGACAATTTTTGGGCCATGGCGCACGTGCAGCACTTGTTCTGTGCGTGCGTGGTCTGGGAGATTCATTTGCATCTCAGTGATGCAAATGCCTCTGTCTGATTGAGGGGGTGGTGAAGCTGCATTGCGGGGGTGGTGCAGCATAAACAGGGGCGAGTCTGGGCTATTTTCGGGGTGGCCGCGTGCACCACACGTGGCCACTGCAATGGTAAACATGGACGCTCTGCACCTGCCTTTGCAGCCAGGCTGCACAGGCAGGGGAAGAGCCGGCGCTACCCGCTCAGCAAGGGGATGCAGTGCAGGGAGGCGCCGTGCTAAAGGGAGGCGCCGTCCTGCTCTGCAACCCCGCTGATGCTGGCAGCGTGTAGCGCGGCTCTCTCCCCCCATCCTTCCCCAGAGAGCGGCCTCAGCCCACACACGACACAACGAAGAGCAGGGCATAATTTTGGGGGCATGGCCTAATCGCGGAAGATGAGGCCACACCCCCTTATGGGAAAAGTTTTTGTTTTTTATAATTTTGGAGTGCCGAGCAGGGTGTAGGGGTCCGGGGAGGGGGGGAGCCCTGAGCCCTAAGCCTGAGCCCTGATGAGCCCTAAGCCTGAGCCCTGATGAGCCCTGAGCCTGAGCCCTGATGAGCCCTGAGCCTGAGCCCTGGTGAGCCCTGAGCCTGAGCCCTGAGCCCCTGAGACTGAGTCAATTTAAGGGGGGAGTGTGATCACTTCCCCCCACTACCCGAATAGGCAGAGGCTCAGCAGTAGCAGCAGCCTCACTGCAGCACAGCACACTGCAGCATGTGCTGTGCTGCCAAGATGAGTGCTTATGCTGCTGCCCAGTAAGGAGGGAGGGGGTAGGGAGTGCTGTGGACCAGGGCCCCACCAGGCCCTCCATCAGTCCGTGGCCCGAGTAATTAGTACCTGTTCCCTCCCTCTCGGCATAACTGCCGACATACTACAGAGCCGCTGCTGCAGGGCGCCTCCGAGAGACATGAGGAGGAGGCAGAGGAGGAGCAGCGCCAGAGTCGGGATCTCCTGCTGGTACTGGGGCAGTTGTGTGGAGAGAATGAGGGATGTACCTGGCATAATATGTATAATGGGCTCTACCTGGCTCCATAATGTGTATAAGGTGCTCTCCTGTGTGGACACTACTGTGCAGCGTAATGTGACTAGCGGACATTACTGTGCGGTGTAATGTGACTGACGGACACTACTGTGCGGTGTAATGTGAATAACGAACACTACTGTGCGGTGTAATGTGACTGACGGACACTACTGTGCGGTGTAATGTGAATAACGAACACTACTGTGTGGTGTAATGTGAATAACGGACGCTACTGTGCAGAGTAATGTGAGTAACGGACACTACTGTGTGGTGTAATGTGAATAACGGACGCTACTGTGCAGAGTAATGTGAATAACGGACACTACTGTGTAGTGCAGGCATTTTCAACCACGGTCCTCAAGGTACACCAACAGTGCAGGTTTTAGTGATATCCAGGCTGCAGCACAGATGGTTAAATCAAAATAACTGAGCTACTAATTAAGTCACCTGTGCTGGAGCCTGGATATCACTAAAACCTGCACTGTTGGTGTGCCTTGAGGACCGTGGTTGGGAATGCCTGGTGTAGTGTAATGTGAATAACGGATGCTACTGTGCAGAGTAATGAGAATAACGGACACTACTGTGTGGTGTAATGTGAATAAGGGACGCTACTGTGCGGTGTAATGTGAATAATGGACACTACCGTGCGGTGCAATATGAATAACGGACGGTACTGTGCGGTGTAATATAAATAACAGACGGTACTTTGAGGTGTAATGTGAATAACGGACGGTACTGTGGGGTGTAATTTGACTAATGGACACAACTGTGCGGTGTAATGTGAATTGGTACTATTCTGTGGCCCCTATATTTTTATAGGCCCCTATTCTGTGGCCCCTATATTTTTATATTTGGTGTGGCGGGCAGCGAATTAAATATTTTCCCTGAGCTCCTCAAGGTCTAGAACTGCCCCTGTCACCAATTTTAAAATATATTTTGCTTTTCAAATGTAATATGCCCCCAATTCAGTACAGAGGAGGTGGAACTGAAACATACCCTTTGCTCCGGGCACCATGACACCTAGCTACACCTCTGATAAGAGGCTCTACTGAGGACATTGTGTATAAGGGATAGTACTGTGTGGCATAACGTGAATACTATGTGGTGTAATATGAATTGTGGGTACCATTGTTGCCATGCCCCTCCCTTGTGTTACCACACCCCTTTTTGCGGTGCGCACTGTTCTTTTTTTAAGGATGGGAGGGCGCCAATTTATAATTTGCAGGGGGGCGCCAAACACTCTAGCACCGGCCCTGGGCAGGGGGCATCCCTAATTCAGCGGTGCTATTGCAATTGAATTGTGAATGCATCGCTGGTGGCCATTTGCATGCTGGGCGGCCTTGGCTGTACTAATTTAGCAAAACTGCAATTGAAGCTGAATAAGGTCCAAAATACAATTTTGTCTCCCACCTATTTTATGCATCTGACTATAACGTCTTGTGGGAGAATGTGAAGGAGAGATTAACAGGCTCCATATGCTCTGGCAAACCCACAATTGCACTGTGGTCGGAGAAGAGGATGCATCCTTATACAATAAGGGATGTATCATTCTATTATATATTGACTGATTTCAAGAATAAGTGCCAATAGAAAGGACATAAAAATTTTTGGTTGCATTAGTTGTTTAATTAAGGAGTGAGGTTCTCCTTATGTGCGTCCCCTTTACAGGCAGCTCTGGCAGAGTGCGCATTTGATGGTACCTACCTATTGTTATTTTTTTGCATACTTTTCTGTATTATGTAAGGTGGCAGTGTTTGATGGGGAGGCCTGGTGCTGCATCTCCATCCGTCCCATTATTAATCCTGCCCTGGGCACAGGTACTGTAAGTAATTTAGAGATGTGCGGCGGGCATTTTCGTGTTTTGTGTTTTGGTTTTGGTTCTGGTTCCATGCTCGTGTTTTGGATATGGATTGGTTTTGCAAAAACCACCCTTTCGTGTTTTGGTTTTGTATCTGCATGATTTTTGAAAAAAACACAAACACAGCTAAAATCACAGAATTTGAGGGTAATTTTGAGCCTACAGTATTATTAACCTCAATAACATTCATTTCCACTCATTTCGAGTCTATTCTGAACACCTCACAATATTGTTTTTAGGCCAAAAGGCTGCACCGAGGTGACTGTATGACTAAGCTAAGCGGCGCAAACACCTTGCCCATCTAGGAGTGGCACTGCAGTTTCAGACAGGATGGCAGATTTTTTTAAAAATAGGCCCCAAACAGCACATGATGCAAAGAAGAAAAGGAGGTGCAATGAGGCAGCTGGATGGCTAAGCTAAGCAACACAAGTGTGCGGCACAAACACCTGGCCCATCTAGGAGTGGCACTGCAGTGGCAGACAGGATGGCACTTAAAAAAACTAGACCCCAAACAGCACATCATACAAAGAAGAAAAAAAGGTGCAATGAGGTAGCTGTATGACTAAGCTAAGCGACACAAGTGTGCAGCACAAACACCTGGACCATCTAGGAGTGGCACTGCAGTGGCAGACAGGATGGCACTTAAAAAAACTAGACCCCAAACAGCACATCATACAAAGAAGAAAAAGAGGTGCAATGAGGTAGCTGTATGATTAAGCTAAGCGACACAAGTGTGCGGCACAAACAACATGGGATGTGCTGGAATTTGCCCAGATGTTGGTGGCACAGGAGAGCATACCCCTAAACCACACACACACGGTAAAGCCTGTAAAATTAACTTGGATAATAATCCTTTAATTTGGAGCAATTATAATAATATGCAGCACAGACGCAAACCCTGTAAAAATTATTTGGATAATAATATAAGTAATGTACAGTATGTAATCCTTTTATTCTGAGTAAAAAATATACAGCACAGGACACCACCACTGGACTTATGGCAGCACAAGACACCACCACTGGACTGATGCAGCACAACACAGCACCACTGGACTGGACTTAAACGGAGGTACCCCTGGACTTGTACGGCAGTGTCAGACAGGATGGCACTTAAAAAACTAGTCCCCAAACAGCACATGATGCAAAGAAGAAAAAGAGGTGCAAAATTGTATTGTCCTTGGGCCCTCCCACCTACCCTTATGTTGTATAAACAGAACATGCACACTTTAACAAACTATTCATTTCAGCGACAGGGTCTGACACACAACTGTAGCTGAAATAAGTGGTTTGTTTGGGCCCCCACCAAAAAAGAAGCAATCAATCTCTCCTTGCACAAACTGGCTCTACAGAGGCAAGATGTCGACCTCATCCTCATCCTCCGATTCCTCACCCTTTTCACTGTGTACATCCTCCTCCTCACAGAGTATTAATTCGTCCCCACTGGAATCCACCATCACAGGTGCCTCTATACTTTCTGGAGGCAATTGCTGGTAAAGGTCTTCCCGGAGGACTTTATAATTCATTTTGATGAACATCATCTTCTCCACAGTTTCTGGAAGTAACCTCCTACGCCGATCGCTGACAAGGTTAGCGGCTGTACTAAACACTCTTTCTGAGTACACACTGGAGGGGGGGGGCAACTTAGGTAAAATAAAGCCAGTTTGTACAAGGGCATCCAAATTTGCCTCTTTTTCCTGCCAGTATACATACGGACTGTCTGACATGCCTACTTGGATGCTGTCACTCATATAATCCTCCACCATTCTTTCAATGGTGACAGAGTCATATGCAGTGACAGTAGACATGTCAATAATCGTTGGCAGGTCCTTCAGTCCGGACCAGATGTCAGCAGTCGCTCCTGACTGCCCTGCATCACCGCCAGCGTATGGGCTAGGAAATCTTATCCTTTTCCCTGCAGCCCCAGTTACACAGAGAAAATGAAGGAGGAGCTGTTGATAGGTCACGTTCAGCTTGAGTTGACAATTTTCTCAACAGCAGGTCTTTGAACCTCTGCAGACTTGTGTCTGCTGGAAAGAGAGATACAACATAGGCTTTAAACCTAGGATCGAGCACGGTGGCCAAAATGTAGTACTCTGATTTCAACAGATTAACCACCCTTGAATCCTGGCAAAGCAAATGAAGGGCTCCATCCACAAGTCCCACATACTTTGCAGAATCGCTCCGTCTTAGATCCTCCTTCAATTTCTCCAGCTGCTTCTGCAAAAGCCTGATGAGGGGAATGACCTGACTCAAGCTGGCAGTGTCTGAACTGACTTCACATGTGGCAAGTTCGAAGGGTTGGAGAACCTTGCACAAGACGGAAATTATTCTCCACTGCTCTTGAGTCAGGTGCATTCCCCCTCCTTTGCCTATATCGTAGGTGGATGTATAGGCTTGAATGGCCTTTTGCTGCACCTCCATCCTCTGAAGCATATAGAGTGTTGAATTCTACCTCGTTACCACCTCTTGCTTCAGGTGATGGCAGGGCAGGTTCAGGAGTGTTTGCTGGCGCTCCAGTCTTCGGCATGCGGAGGCTGAATGTCGAATGTGGCCCGCAATTTTTCGGGCTACCAACAGCATCTACTGCACGCCCCTGTCATTTTTCAAAAATTTCTGCACTACCAAATTAATTGTATGTGCAAAACATGGGACGTGCTGGAATTTGTCCAGATGTAATGCACGCACAATATTGGTGGCGTTGTCCGATAACACAAAGTCGGCATTTGTGAGATGCTGATACTGGTGCCGCTGCTGTTGTTGCTGCAGGAGGCAATACATCTACCCAGTGGGCTGTCACAGTCATATAGTCCTTAGTCTGCCCTGTTCCACTTGTCCACATGTCCATGGTTAAGTGGACAGTGGGTACAACTGCATTTTTTAGGACACTTATTCTGACGTCTCTGTATATTCTCTGTATCGCCTGCCTAGTGAAGTGGAACCTAAATGGGAGTTGGTACTGGGGATACAATACCTCCATCAATTCTCTAAGTCCCAATGAACTAATGGTGGATACCGGACGCACGTCTAACACCAACATAGCTGTAAAGGCCTCAGTTATCCGCTTTGCAACAGGATGACTGCTGTCATATTTCATCTTCCTCACAAAGGACTGTTGGACATTCAATTGCTTACTGGAAGTAGTACAAGTGGTCTTCCAACTTCCCTTCTGGGATGACGATCGACTCCCAGCAGCAACAACAGCAGTGGCAGCAACAGCAGGTGTACCACTTAAGGATCCTCTGGAGGAATCCCGGTTAGTAGAGGACTCCTCAGTCTTGCCAGTGACATAGCTTGCAGGACTACTGACGTTCCTGACTGAGGAGGAAGTTGACGTTGAGGGAGTTGGTGGTATGGCTAGCAGGAACTTGGGTACAAGAAGAAGAAGGGATTTAGGTCTCAGTGGACTGCTTACGGTCTTTCCCAAAGTTTCACAACTTGACACTGACTTCTGATGAATGCACAGCAGGTGACGTATAAGGGAGGATGATCCTAGGTGGTTAATGTCCTTACCCCTACTTATTACAGATTGACATAGGCAACACATGGCTTGATACCTTTTGTCCGGATTTGTGGAGAAATAATTCCACACCGAAGAGCTGGCTTTTTTGGTATTTTGCACAGGCATCACAATGGGCTTATTCATCCCACGGACAGCAGGTGTCTCCCCCGATGCCTGATTTAAACAAACCACATCACCATCAGAATCCTTATCGTCAACTTACTCCTCAGCGCCACTTCAACAGTGACATCTTCAATTTGAATATCAGAAACTGGACTGTGAGTGCTACTTTAGCACTTGCAAAGGGCGTGCAAATGGTGAAAGGAGCCACCTCTTCCCGTCCAGTGTTGGGAAGGTCAGGCATCGCAACCGCCGACACACTTGGACTCTCCTTGGAGATTTGTGATACCATCTTAGAACGCACAGTTCTTTGCTGTGCTTTTGCCAGCTTAACTCTTATAATTTTTCTAGCGGGAGGATGAGGGCTTCCATCGTCATGTGAAGCTGAACCACTAGTCATAAACATAGGGCAGGGCCTTAGTCATTCCTTGCCACTCTGTGTCGTAAATGGCATATTGGCAAGTTTAAGTTTGTCCTCAGACCATTTAAATTAATTTTTTTGGGTCTTTTTACTGAACTTTGGCTATTTTGATTTAACATGCCCTCTATTATCACATTGGGCATTGGCCTTGGCAGACAACGTTAATGGCATTTCATCGTCTACAGGTATGTCATGACTAGTGGCAGCAGCTTCAGCACTAGGAGGAAGTGGTTCTTGATCTTTCCCTATTTTATCCTCCAAATTTTTGTTCTCCATTATTTTTCTGGAGTTATATAACAATACAGTATGTGGTACAGGAGAGCATACCTCTACACCACACAGGGCAAACCCTGTGAAAATTATTTGGATTAAATATTAATAACCCCTTTATTTGGAGTAAATAAAATACAGCACAGGAAAGCACCACTGAACTTATATGGCAGCACCACTGTACTGGACTATACAGCAGTATCACTGGACTGGATTTATACGCCAGTACCACTGGAGTTATATGGCATTACCACTGGACATATACGGCAGTATCACTGGATTTATACGCCAGTACCACTGGACATATACGGCAGTATCACTGGACATATGCGGCAGTATCACTGGACATATACGGCAGTGCCACTGGACATATACAGCAGCACAGGGACACCACCACTGGACTGATGCAGGATAACATAGCACCACTGGACTGGACTTATACAGCAGCACTGGACATATGGCAGCAGTGGACACCACCATTGTGACTGGACTGATTCAGCACAAGACACTACCACTGTACTGATGCAGGACAACACAGCACCACTGCAATGGACTGGACTTATACAGCAGCATTGGTCATATGGCAGCAGAGGACACCACCACTGTGACTAGACTGATGCAGCACAAGACACTACCACTGAACTGATGCAGGACACTGAGGATGGAGACAAGTCCTCTCTCTACACTCTACAATGCCAGAATGAAAATGGCGGCGACGCGCGGCTTCTTATATGGAATCCAAACTCCGCGAGAATCCGACAGCAGGATGATGACGTTTTGCCTCGTTCTGGTTTGCGAGTCAGGTGGGAAAACCCGAGCCTAACCCGTATCCGGGCTCGAGTAGTGAAGTTCAGGGGGGTTCGGTTCTCAGGGAACTGAACCCGCTCATCTCTAGTAAGTATGTGACTGATCAGCAAAAAGAAACTAGATTTGATTTTGCAGGAGACGCATCAGTTATAGGAAAGCATCTTGCGGTGCACCCCATACCTATTCCTACCAGGGGTTCTGGTTAGCATACTGGCGTTGTGGATGCCGGCAGTCAGATACCGACGCTGGAATCCTGACACTGGTCACAAGGCCAACACCGGGATACCGACATCAATGACAATGATAGTGATGGAATCCTGACTGCGATCGTAAGAATGACGGGGAGGGGCAAGGTTATGCTTAGGTTTAGGCACTAGAAGGAGGGTTAAGGTTAGGAAAAGCTAGGCCGAAACTAGTACCAGGGTGACCCACGGCATCACAACCTAGTGCCCAGTGTGCCGAAACTGGTGCCAAGGGTGACCCGCGGCCTCACACTCTAGTGCCAAGTGTGCTGAAACTGGTGCCAGGGGCAAACCGTGGCCTCACAATCTAGTGCCTAGTGTGCTGAAACTGGTGCCAGGGGCGACCTGCGGCCTCACACTCTAGTGTTCAGTGTGCCGAAACTGGTGCCTGGGCGAACGCGGCCTCCCACTCTACTGCCCAGTGTGCCGAAACTGTTGCCAGGGGCGACCAGCGGCCTCATAATTTAGTGTCCAGTGTGCCGAAACCGGTGTCAGGGACGACCAACGGACTCGCAATCTAGTACCCAGTGTGCCAAAACTGGATGCCAGGTGCAACTCACAGCCTCACCATCTAGTGTCCAGTTTGCAGAAACTGGTGCCATGGGCGAGCCGCGGCCTCACAATCTAGTGCCCAGTGTGCAGGAACTGTTGCCAGGGCGACCCACGGCCTCACATTCTAGTGCCCAGTGTGCTAAAACTGGTGCCAGGGGCGACCTGCTGCCTCACACTCTAATGCTCAGTGTGCCGAAACTGGTGTCAGACGCGACTTGCGGCCTCATAATCTAGTGCCCAGTGTGCCGAAACTAGTGCCAGGGGTGACCCACGGCCTCACAATCTAGTGCACAGTGTGCTGAAACTGGTGCCGGGGGTGACCCGTGGCCTCACACTCTAGTGTCCAGTGTGCTGAAACTGGTGCCTGGGTGAACGCGGCCTCACACTCTACTGCCCAGTGTGCTGAAACTGTTGCCAGAGGCGACCAGCGGCCTCATAATTTAGTGTCCAGTGTGCCGAAACAGTTGTCAGGGATGACCAACGGACTCGCAATCTAGTGCCCAGTGTGCCAAAACTGGTGCCTGGTGCAACCCACAGCCTCACCATCTAGTGTTCAGTTTGCAGAAAGTGGTGCCAGGGGCGACCCGTGGCCTCACAATCTAGTGCCCAGTGTGCAGGAACTGTTGCCAGGGGCGACCCACGGCCTCACATTCTAGTGCCCAGTGTGCTGAAACTGGTGCCAGGGGCGACCTGCTTCCTCACACTCTAATGCCCAGTGTGCCGAAACTAGTGTCAGACGCAACTTGCGGCCTCATAATCTAGTGCCCAGTGTGCCGAAACTAGTGCCAGGGACGACCCACGGCCTCACAATCTAGTGCCCAGTGTGCCAAAACTGGTGCCAGGGATGACCCACAGCCTCACACTCTAGTGCCCAATGTGCATAAAAAAGCAGGCAGAGGCCAAAACTGGTGCCAGGGGTAATCCGCGGCCTCACAATCTAGTGCCCAGTGTGCAGAAACAAGCAGGCGGAGGCCGAAACTGCCCAGTCTAATAAACAAACAGGCGGCAGGGCCGTATTTCCCGGAACAGGGAAAAGGACAGGCCCCAAGAAATCCGGCCTAGGCTCCATTCCCAGAGGAGCACTGTGCTGCATGTGTACAAGTTCCCGCGCATGTCATGACATCACGCGACAGACCCGTCCGCTCTGTGCCCTGAGCAGTGAGCAACAGAGTGCGGAGGATCCTGTAGCGCATCTTAGCCAGAAAATAAGGAAGTCTACGGGTCTGGGATGCTGTACAGCAATAGCACCTAGGGCTATCAGTGAACACTAGTGTGGGAGGATCATGTGGTGAGGGATGAGAAAAGCACATTCTATACTGAAGTCTCTAAAATCCTCCTGGTCATGGGACAATGGAAGAGGCTGAAGAGGGTAAATTCCCAGTTCAACCTCATGCCAGGAGAAAGGAGCAGGGCACAAGCTGCCTTTTGGGGGGTTGGCTAAGACCCATCTGTTATTGGCATCCTCTACTTGTGACTGGCTTCCTTTTGTTTTTATATGATCGAGTTACACTGATTTGCTCTGTATTGTGACCCATTAAACCACTTTAATCCTTATATTAGCCATTGATCATCCACATGAGCTAGATATACAGTAAAAGATATAGGATCAATGTTGCTTTTAACAAAGTGACATCCTTCTGCATTGTTTGTACTTTGTACCCAACATAAGTGTGAGGAGCTGCATTTGGGTGTTGCTTACTGTACCAGTAGAGGCCTATGCAACACCCGCACTGCCAGTGAACCCCTCCCTGTAGTTTATAGAATCCAGTCAGCCTGTACAGATTTATTGTGCCAGCACCTCACATTACACTGATACTATCATATATGGCACTTCTATTGGAAACCGTTCCTGAGTTATTTGACTTTTGGAGAGTAGCGTTAGAGGCCTTCCTGTAAAAAAAAAAAAAATATGCTGCATAATAATTAATATTTAAAGTCTACAGCAATATTGCAGAATTCACTAGAATCCAGATGTGGATGGATGCTGGCATAATAGTTAAATCAAACATGAGCAATGACACATTCAGCAAAGCCAGGATTCCCGTATTGTATCAGATGGCATAGCTGACAACATAAAGATCATCAAACATCATGACCTGGAAATAATCAAAGTTTTGTTGAAGAAAAGCATAGCTAGGCACAAAGTTTTGGGGGTAATGACCCCGTTATCTGGTGCAGAAATAGAGGCTGATACCCATGGGTGTAGCCAGAACTTTGTGGGCCCCACAGAAACATTTTGAAGGGGTCCGCTTCTAGAGAGAAACTTCTCTGCAGCAGTTGTTAATTTTATGCCCTATAATAGTGCCCTAGTTCATTTTCTGAACCATAGTAGAGCCTTATTTAATATTATGCCCCATAGTAGTGCCCTAGTTTCTTTAATGAATCGCAGTAGTGCTTAAGTTCACCCTATGTCATATTTCAGAGCTGCAAGTACACATTATGCCGCACAGTACCCCCAATTTACATTATGATATATAGTGCTTCCTGTTCATATTGTGCCTCATTACAGTGCCCCGGTTCATATTATATAATATTAAAAAATGCCCTCCAGTTTATTTTATACCACACTACAATGAGCAGGTTCAGGGGCATACCTAGATATATAGCAGGCCCCTAAGGAAAAAGTCTGAAAGGACTCCTATGTACCACCCAGTGGTGAAAAATATAAATACCACATGTAACTGTGACAGGGAAGGTGGGCCCCTCTCAGCTCTGGGCCTGATATCAGCTGCACTGCCTGCACCTATGGTAGCTACGCCCTTGGCCTAGCCAGTATATTATCTATAGAATATTCTCACCGTCATGCTACTATACCCATTCGAAAATATGTCTTCCTCCTGCTATATTCCCTCCAACGCCACTTACAGACAATACCTAAGCTATCTCCTGAAATACCTCAACTTGTGATTTTCTCCACTATGGGGGTCATTCTGACACGATCGTTCGCTGCAGTTTATCGCAGCGCAGTGATCGGGACGAAACTGTGCATGCGCCGCAGTGCACCGGCGCATGTCAGACGGGCGAAGGCTGTCGTTGCCTAGCGATCGCCTCTGAAGCAGAGGCGGTCGCTGGGTGGGAGGGGGCTAGACAGTGGCGTTAAGCCTCCGTTTAGGGGGCTCGGTCCGGCCAACGCAGGCGTGGCCGGACCGCTGGGGGGAGCGGGCCGCGGCGGCTCCGTGATGTCACACGCAGTCGCTGCAACCCAAGGCAGCGAAGAGGTTCTCCCAGCCAGTCTCAGGAGCTGCGCGGCCGGGAGTAACTCCTGAGATGCAAAAGCATCGCCGCTATGCGATGCTTTTGCATTTCTGCGGGGGGATGGGGGCACTGACATGCGGCGCGGACTAGCCCTGTGCTGGGCGTCCCCCCGCATGTCTGAGTGCTTGATCGTAGCTGTGCTAAATTTAGCACAGCTACAATCAACTCGGAATGACCCCCTATGTTGGCTACAGAAAATACAATTCTAAGCTAAAAGTACACTCTGTTTCATATGCTGTCACACTGAGTTATCCGCACTGTAAGAAACAGTAAAGAAAGGAAACAGTGCTGCTAGTAGTTGAAGCTGGCTAAATCTGAGGTGTGAAGACTAATGGGTAACCTAGTTTTTGTTGGTATCTGTAGCCTACTAGGATGGTGATCACAATAGAGTGAGTGCACAAAGAATGTGAATGTGAAAAAGCCACACGGAGAGTCCTTAACCAGGTAACTGAGTTTATTGGGATCAGCAGGAGGTATAAGCAGGAACACAGTGGTAACATACACAGCAGTATAGGTAAATACAGTGGTGGTAATGCACTACCACTATATAGGCAAAAAGTTAGTGGGTGGCACTGCACACATCATCCAAAATACCAATAAAATAGTATACTTTAAAAAAAAGCACATATAGATGTGTATAAAAACACTGATGTCAGAGCCCGGCCCTGCCCCCGAGGTTCCCTGCAGCATCTCCTCACCAGGCTTCCCCCGTAAAGAAGAAATCAAAAGTAGGTAAGTATGCCCTCTTGTGATTTTCCTTCTCTTACTTAAGTTATCTATTAAATTACTCCAAGTTCCCTTTGCTGATACCAACTCCTTCTGTTTTCTGCCACCATGATAATTATTTCAGCGTTGTCTGCTGATGCAGCTATGTTAATATAACCTGTACTTGTCCTATATTGTCTTGAACTGTAAGTCACTGTTTTCTTGGTTTGCTTATTTGTTTATATACTCTGTAATTGGGCGTTGTCGATCCCTTTGTGGTGCCATATAAATAAAGGTTATTAATAATAATAATAATAGTAATCATATCTCTCAGGTCCCTAGATCTTCAAACTGTTACACCTCCTGAACGCCTCCATCTCTTCAGCTCTCTTCGACTCTCTACTGAGTTGTCTCAGCTTCTTATTAAACTGCATATGTGTGTGATCACACCCCTTTCAATCTGGTGGGGACATTCGTTTGTTTCCAACATGTTACATGGGGCCTAGTTCAGACCTGATCGATGTGCTGCTAATTTTGCTGTCCTGCGATCAGATAGTTGCCACCCAAGGGGAGTGTTAATTCGCCCATGCAAGTGTGCGATCGCATATGTACACCATGCAAAAATGCCCCTCAATGGACAGCTGCAAATCCGTTCGCACCTCACTCACCATCAAAATGATTTTCCCACTGTGTGCAGTCTGTGCACAGCCCAGGACTTATTCTTACAGTGCAAAAAGAACAGGCAGATCGGGTCCAGAGCTGACGTCACACACCCTCCCAGAAAACGATTGGGAACGCCTGCGTTTTTCTTGACACTCCCAGAAAATGGCCAGTTACCCCCCCACAAATGGCCTTTTCATGTCAATCAGTTTGCGAAAGACTGTGCGATCAAAATTTTCGCACCAGTTTGTCGCTGTTTGGCGATGCCTGTTGTTGTTTGGTGACGATCGTGCGCATTGTGGTGCATACGCAAGTGCAGTCAATTGATAATTGAAAACATACAGCAGCGGTCTGATTCGGGCCCATAATTGTCTAATTAATAGATATGGAAACTAGATGAGTCCTTACTTGCTAGTTGTGGCAATCGCAGGTTGTTTGCTGTGACTAGTGTGCCAGCGGCCATGCATCGGCACTGTGTACGCACCCGCTATTCATAGAATTGCATGGGTGTGTACACTCCTGCAAACGGGTGGCTTTCAGGCATGGCTAGTTGAAATAGCGATGTGGCTGCAAATGCGACATGTTCGCAGGTAAGATGAGCAAGGACACAACTGTACATTTATAAATATTACTTCTGCAGGAGTGAAGACATATTGGAGACCTGTTTATTTTTATAATTTCTATATAACAAATGGTTTCAATTTTCAACCTACATGAAATCATATTTTAGCAATGAAAATACCTGGAGCTATCAGGCGATTTATTTATTAAGAGACCTCTACAAAGGACACCCGGACACCCCCTGAGGTTAGAGGAGAATAAATTTCATACCCAAAGAAGGAAGGGGTTCTTCACAGTAAGGGCAGTAAGAGAAGGTTGTAATGGCAGACTCAGTCATTAAATTTTAGAATGGGTTGGATAAATTTCTAACTGAAAAAAATATCCAAGGCTATATTGCATAACTACGGGTACAGTTATATCTGGTTATTTACAGAATAGTGTATGATCTAAATAAAGGTTGAACTCGATGGACAACTTGTGTTTTTTCAACCTTATTAACTATGTTACAGGTTGAGTATCCCTTATCCAAAATGCTTGGGACCAGAGGTATTTTGGATATCGGATTTTTCCGTATTTTGGAATAATTGCATACCATAATGAGATATCATGGTGATGGGACCTTAATCTAAGCACAGAATGCATTTATGTTTCATATACACCTTATACACACAGCCTGAAGGTCATTTTAGCCAATATTTTTTATAACTTTGTACATTAAACAAAGTGTGTGTACATTCACACAATTCATTTATGTTTCATATACACCTTATACATACAGCCTGAAGGTCATTTAATACAATATTTTTAATAACTTTGTGTATTAAACAAAGTTTGTGTACATTGAGTCATCATAAAACAAAGGTTTCACTATCTCATTCTCACTCAAAAAAGTCCGTATTTCGGAATATTCCGTATTTCTGAATATTTGGATATAGGATACTCAACCTGTACTATGTTACTATGTTAATGTATATAAGCACATGCTCTCAGTGGGGCAGTCTATTATCATTCATTCTGTAATAGAAACGTTCTTATCTAAAAATAATATATAAGGATATAATAAATCCAGTGAATATATTATACTTTATATTTAGGCACAAGTAATTCAACAGTGTAGAAATAGATTAGCATCTTTCATTCAACATCTGTTCTAAAATTGTTTTCTGAAAAAATAAGTCAGTTATTTTATATGTGAGGGTGATGTTTCTGTTGGCATAATATATGTCTTGTTTTTATGAGTGTATAACAATGACTTGAGAAGAATGGTATTTCTTTTCTGATTAGTAACGGAAGTGGAAGAAGGTATGATGATCTGTGTTTAATCACAGAATATGTATAAACTACTAGCAGATTTCCAATACACAAATATCTCTCTGCCTGCTGGACGTGCCTATGTGCCACAGAAATATGTTAATAATTAACATGTTGAAACAGATCCCTCAACAAAATTGGAAAAGGAGATTTCTTGCAGACAAGGGTAGAAAGTGCGCAATATGGAATAAAAATGATATATACAGTGCATCCGGAAAGTATTCACAGTGCTTCACTTTTTCCACATTTTGTTATATTACAGCCTTATTCCAAAATGGAATAAATTTATTTTTCCCTCAAAATTCTACACACAATACCCCATAATGACAACACGAAAAAAGTTTTTTTGAGATTTTTGCAAATTTATTAAAAATAAAAAAGGTTTTTATAGATGATTTTTATCACTCCTGTCACCACTTTTGATCCAAATGTTAGGACACTTAAAAAGAAAAACAGCTGTCTGTATTTATAAGTCTTTCGCCTATTCAAACAGAAATACATGGTTCGCTACTTTGCACCCACAGGACCTCTATATACCATTAGTGTAAACTTTCTAACATCACTGCTTGTGTGAAATTCTTGTTCACCGCTTATTAGCTACTTACTATCATCGCTGACCCTATGTTCACACAGCTGGCTATAGTCTTTTCTCCAACTCTCCGCTTCATTTGATTTTAAGGTGCCCATACACTAGACGATATAATTAGTGATGAGCGGGTTCGGATCCTCGGGATCCGAACCCCCCCGAACTTCACCCATTTTACACGGGTCCGAGGCAGACTCGGATCCTCCCGCCTTGCTCGGTTAACCCGAGCGCGCCCGAACGTCATCATCCCGCCGTCGGATTCTCGCGAGATTCGTATTCTATATAAGGAGCCGCGCGTCGCCGGCATTTTTCACTCGTGCATTGGAGATGATCGTGAGAGGACGTGGCTGGCGTCCTCTCAGTTTCTATGTTCAGTGGGCTGCAAATTGTGCTGCAAATATCTGTGCTCAGTGTGCTGCAAATATATGTGCTCAGTGTGCTGCAAGTGCAAATATCTACGTTCTCTGCCTGAAAAACGCTCCATATCTGACTGTGCTCAGTGTGCTGCAAATATCTGTGCTCAGTGTGCTAATTGCTTTATTGTGGGGACTGGGGACCAGCAGTATTATATAGTAGGAGGACAGTGCAGAGTTTTGCTGATCAGTGACCAGTGACCACCAGTATTATACGTTCTCTGCCTGAAAAACGCTCCATATCTGTGCTGCATTGTAGTATATAGTAGGAGGACAGTGCAGAATTTTGCTGACCACCAGTATAACTATATATATATAGCAGTACGGAACAGTAGTCCACTGCTCTACCTACCTCTGTTTCGTCAAGTATACTATCCATCCATACTTGTGGTGCATTTCAGTTTTGCACAGTTTGCTGACCACCAGTATATACTATATAGCAGTACGGTACAGAAGGCCACTGCTCTACCTACCTCTGTGTCGTCAAGTATACTATCCATCCATACCTGTGGTGCATTTCAGTTTTGCACAGTTTGCTGACCACCAATATATACTATATAGCAGTACGGTACAGTAGGCCACTGCTCTACCTACCTCTGTGTCGTCAAGTATACTAGTATCCATCCATACCTGTGGTGCATTTCAGTTTTGCACAGTTTGCTGTCCACCAGTATATAATATATAGCAGTACGGTACAGTAGGCCACTGCTCTACCTACCTCTGTGTCGTCAAGTATACTAGTATCCATCCATACCTGTGGTGCATTTCAGTTTTGCACAGTTTGCTGACAACCAGTATATACTATATAGCAGTACGGTACAGTAGGCCACTGCTCTACCTACCTCTGTGTCGTCAAGTATACTATCCATCCATACCTGTGGTGCATTTCAGTTTTGCACAGTTTGCTGTCCACCAGTATATAATATATAGCAGTACGGTACAGTAGGCCACTGCTCTACCTACCTCTGTGTCGTCAAGTATACTAGTATCCATCCATACATGTGGTGCATTTCAGTTTTGCACAGTTTGCTGACCACCAGTATATACTATATAGCAGTACGGTACAGTAGGCCACTGCTCTACCTACCTCTGTGTCGTCAAGTATACTATCCATCCATACCTGTGGTGCATTTCAGTTTTGCACAGTTTGCTGTCCACCAGTATATAATATATAGCAGTACGGTACAGTAGGCCACTGCTCTACCTACCTCTGTGTCGTCAAGTATACTATCCATCCATACCTGTGGTGCATTTCAGTTTTGCACAGTTTGCTGTCCACCAGTATATAATATATCGCAGTATGGTACAGTAGGCCACTGCTCTACCTACCTCTGTGTTGTCAAGTATACTAGTATCCATCCATACCTGTGGTGCATTTCAGTTTTGCACAGTTTGCTGACCACCAGTATATACTATATAGCAGTATGTCCACCAGTATATAATATATAGCAGTACGGTACAGTAGGCCACTGCTCTACCTACCTCTGTGTCGTCAAGTATACTATCCATCCATACCTGTGGTGCATTTCAGTTTTGCACAGTTTGCTGACCACCAGTATATAGAGCCAGTTTGTGCAAGGAGAGATTGATTGCTTCTTTTTTGGTGGGGGCCCAAACCAACCAGTCATTTCAGTCACAGTCGTGTGGCAGACCCTGTCGCTGAAATGATGGGTTCGTTAAAGTGTGCATGTCCTGTTTATACAACATAAGGGTGGGTGGGAGGGCCCAAGGACAATTCCATCTTGCACCTCTTTTTTCTTTCATTTTCCTTTGCATCATGTGCTGTTTGGGGACTATTTTTTTGAAGTGCCATCCTGCCTGACCCTGCAGTGCCACTCCTAGATGGGCCAGGTGTTTGTGTCGGCCACTTGGGTCGCTTAGCTTAGCCATCCAGCGACCTTGGTGCACCTCTTTTTTTCTTTGCATCATGTGCTGTTTGGGGACTATTTTTTAAATCTGCCATCCTGCCTGACACTGCAGTGCCACTCCTAGATGGGCCAGGTGTTTGTGTCGGCTACTTGGGTCGCTTAGCTTAGTCACACAGCTACCTCATTGCGCCTCTTTTTTTCTTTGCATCATTTGCTGTTTGGGGACTATTTTTTAAATCTGCCATCCTGTCTGACACTGCAGTGCCACTCCTAGATGGGCCAGGTGTTTGTGTCGGCCACTTGGGTTGCTTAGCTTAGCCATCCAGCGACCTTGGTGCACCTCTTTTTTTCTTTGCATCATGTGCTGTTTGGGGACTATTTTTTAAATCTGCCATCCTGTCTGACACTGCAGTGCCACTCCTAGATGGGCCAGGTGTTTGTGTCGGCCACTTGGGTCGCTTAGCTTAGCCATCCAGCGACCTTGGTGCACCTCTTTTTTTCTTTGCATCATGTGCTGTTTGGGGACAATTTTTTAAATCTGCCATCCTGTCTGACACTGCCACTCCTATATGGGCCAGGTGTTTGTGTCGGCCACTTGGGTCGCTTAGCTTAGCCATCCAGCGACCTTGGTGCACCTCTTTTTTTCTTTGCATCATGTGCTGTTTGGGGACTATTTTTTAAATCTGCCATTCTGTCTGACACTGCAGTGCCACTCCTAGATGGGCCAGGTGTTTGTGTCGGCCACTTGGGTTGCTTAGCTTAGTCACACAGCTACCTCATTGCGCCTCTTTTTTTCTTTGCATCATGTGCTGTTTGGGGACTATTTTTTTGAAGTGCCATCCTGTCTGACACTGCAGTGCCACTCCTAGATGGGCCAGGTGTTTGTGTCGGCCACTTGGGTCGCTTAGCTTAGCCATACAGCGACCTTGGTGCACCTCTTTTTTTCTTTGCATCATGTGCTGTTTGGGGACTATTTTTTAAATCTGCCATCCTGTCTGACACTGCAGTGCCACTCCTAGATGGGCCAGGTGTTTGTGTCGGCCACTTGGGTCGCTTAGCTTAGCCATCCAGCGACCTTGGTGCACCTCTTTTTTTCTTTGCATCATGTGCTGTTTGGGGACTATTTTTTAAATCTGCCATTCTGTCTGACACTGCAGTGCCACTCCTATATGGGCCAGGTGTTTGTGTCGGCAACTTGGGTCACTTAGCTTAGTCACACAGCTACCTCATTGCGCCTCTTTTTTTCTTTGCATCATGTGCTGTTTGGGGACTATTTTTTTTAAGTGCCATCCTGTCTGACACTGCAGTGCCACTCCTAGATGGGCCAGGTGTTTGTGTCGGCCACTTGGGTCGTTTAGCTTAGTCATCCAGCGACCTCGGTGCAAATTTTAGGACTAAAAATAATATTGTGAGGTGTGAGGTGTTCAGAATAGACTGAAAATGAGTGGAAATTATGGTTATTGAGGTTATTAATACTAAAATGACCCCCAAATTCTATGATTTAAGCTGTTTTTGAGGGTTTTTTGTAAAAAAACACCCGAATCCAAAACACACCCGAATCCGACAAAAACATTTTCAGGGAGGTTTTGCCAAAACGCGTCCGAATCCAAAACACGGCCTCGGAACCGAATCCAAAACCAAAACACAAAACCCGAAAAATTTCCGGTGCACATCACTAGATATAATGAACTATTTGGTCGTTTCACAAATCATTCTTAATAGTGCAGATTGTTCAAAATGATCATGATGCGCGGTCCCGATGGCCCGTGAGCGCTGATTGGTTCACAGTCCGGCGCCGAATTGAAGAGAGACACCACCGCTGGAGAGGCGTGCGTGTGTCTGGGGCTGGGGGCAGCAGTGGCCAGGAGCCGACCGAGGCGCATGCGGCGGATGAAAGAGCCGCATGCGGCTCGAGTGCCGCGGGTTAGCTACTGCTGTTCTAGGGGATACTGGGAATCCATTTAGTACCATGGGGAAGTACCAAAGCTCCTAAATTGGGTGGGAGAGTGCTGAGGTTCCTGCAGAACTGATTGACCAAACTGAAGGTCCTCAGAGGCCAAAATATCAAACTTGTAAAACTTAGCAAACGTGTTCGAACCTGACCAAGTAGCTGCTCGGCAGAGCTGTAAAGTCGAGACACCCCGGGCAACCGTCCAAGACGAACCCACCGATCTAGTAGAGTGGGCCTGTACAGATTTTGGAACCGGCAAGCCTGCCGTGGAATAAGCATGCTGGATAGTGAGCCTGATCCAGCGTGCAATGGACTGCTTTGAAGCAGGACACCCAATTTTATTGGGATCATAGAAAACGAACAGCGAGTCCAATTTCCTGTAACGAGCTGTTCTCTTTACATACACCTTCAAAGCCCTCACAGCATCCAAAGACCTTGAAGTAGCAGAGGTGTCCATAACAACCGGAACCACAATAGGTTGGTTGATGTGAAATGCATACAACACCATAGGAAGATATTGCTGATGAGTCCTGAGTTCAGCTCTGTCCTCATGGAAAATTAAATAGGTGCTCTTGTAAGACAACGCCCCCAGCTCCAACACCCATCTTGCTGAAGCTAAGGTCAGCTGTGTGATGATCTTCCATGTACGGTACTTTACGTCTACCTCCTGTAACGGTTCAAACCAGTCTGATTGGAGGAAGTGCAACACCAAATTTAGATCCCAAGGTGCCGTGGGAGGTACAAAGAGAGGTTGGATGTGGAGAACACCTTTTAAGAATGTCTGGACCTCAGGGAGAGAAGACAATTGTTTCTGAAAGTAAATAGACAAAGCCAAAATCTGGACTTTAATGGAGCCTAGACGTAGGCCCACATCCACTCCCAACTGCAGAACAAGCAGGAAACATCCCAGATGAAATTCCACCGCAGAGTATTGTCTGCTTTCACACCAAGAGACATATTTCTTCCATATACGGTGGTAATGTTTAGACGTTACCCCCTTCCTGGCTTGGATCATAGTCAGGATGACCTTGTCAGGAATTCCTCTCCTGGCCAGAATCGGCCGTTTAACTTCCATACCATTAAACGTAGCCGTGGTAAGTCTTGATAGACGAATGGGCCCTGTTGCAGAAGATCCTCGCGAAGAGGTAGAGGCCACGGATCTTTGATCAGCATCTCGAGAAGATGAGCTTCTTGTTGAGACGAGAGGCCATCATGTCGATCTGTGGAAATCCCCACCAACGTGTCAACCACCAGAACACCTCCGGGTGAAGGCCTCTCTCCCCCGGGTGCAGGTCATGCCTGCTGTGGAAATCTGCTTCCCATGTCTCTACTCCCAGAATTAAGACCGCCGACAATGCCACGGCGTGTTTTTCTACCCAGAGGAGAATTCTTGACACCTCTGACATTGCTGCTCTGCTTTTCGTTCCACCCTGTCGGTTTATGTACGTTACCACCGTCACATTGTCCGACTGGACTTGAATGGCTTAATTCCGAAGTAGAAATAAGGCCTGCAGAAGGGCATTGTAGATAGCCCTGAGTTCCAGGATGTTTATTGGAAGGACGACTTCCTGACTTGACCATCTTCCCTGAAACTGCACCCCCCTGGGTGACTGCTTCCCATCCTCTGAGGCTTGCCTCTGTGGTTAGCAGAATCCAATTCTGAATCCCGAACTTCTGACCCTCGACGAGGTGTGAAGTCTGTAGCCACCACAGAAGGGTGATCCTGGCTCTTGGCAACAGACGGATCCTCTGGTGCATGTGAAGATGTGATCTGGACCATTTGTCCAATAGATCTAAAATGGAGACAGACTCCTTTTATGGCTATGTTGCCTGTCCGTACACAGCGGGAGACGCAGTCGGCCCCGCTTAGAAGCCGTGCGTCTCCGTACTCTCATGCTGCCATAATGGCCGGCAATCCGCTAACCGGGATGCTGGCTTAGTACTCACCACTCTTCATTCTTCTGGCTCTGTTAGGGGTGGCGGCGTGCTGCGGGAATATACGCTCGCCGTAGTGGGGCTTGGGAATAATTTCCTCAGGAGCTAGTGTCCTGTCAGCGGAGAATGGGACCATTAATCCTGAGAGAGGTTGGGCCATTCCCCCCCTAAGTCCCACGAAGCAGGCAGGCTGGTGTCATCCAGTCCTGCCTGAAAATAACAAACACAGAAAATAAATGCAGAAAGCTCTTCAGGAGCTTCCAGAGACGTGACCGGCTCCTCCTGGCACATTTTTTAAACTGAGTCTGCTAGGAGGGGAATAGAGGGAGGAGCCAGCGCACACTATCAATTTCATAAAGTCCCCATGGCTCCTAGAGGACCCGTCTATACCCCATGGTACTAAATGGATTCCCAGTATCCCCTAGGACGTAAGAGAAAGAATCCTTATAGAAGTCATACATGAGATTTTTTATAAAAAGCATCCCAAACGGAAGTCTTCATTTAGACCACCAGATGCTAGGATTTTAAGTCTGTAGATCCACTTGAGTTCCCTTTGTAGCAAAATTTTGTTACAGTCTCCTTCCCTTGCAGTGGGGGGAGCTGATCTATAATGCAACATTTTAGCTGATTGACTTCCGTGAAGTGTCTGGCAATTGGTAAATTGAATAATTTCTTTAAGTCCGTTCCACTGGTTACGCTCTTCTTGATAGATGAACGGTGTTTGCTCAATCTCTCTTTCAACATCCTACTGGTTTAGTCCACATATAAAAGGTTACAGGGGCATTTCAGAACATATATTACAAATGTAATGTTGCAGTCTAGTCTTTGCTTAATGTAGTATTTCATGTTGTCCTGTGGGTTGGTGAAATAGTTCCCAAGTAATAAAAACTGGCAGTAAGTGCATCCACTGTACCTTAAGACTCCAGTCTTGGTGGTAAGTCAATTGGAGACCTTAATAGTCTTTCTTTTAGAATAATCTGTGACTACCAGGGGATCCCTAAGATTGGGTCCCCTTCTGTAGGCGAAACTTGGAGTTTCTGCAATGCAGGTTGTTAGCACTGGATCACTTGATATGAGGTGCCAGTGTTGAAGAATCTTATTGCGTATAAAGGCTGAGGCGGTGGTAAACATACTGATTATGTTTAGTCTGTCTGGTCCAGTGTCGAGAGGAACATCTTTCTTGTGCAGTAGCTCTTCTTTATTAAGTTTTCCAATCTTATATAAAGTCTCATCAATTTCTCCCATAGAGTAACCTTGGTCCAGGAACTGTTGGCTCAATGCTTCTAGTGCTATAGAGATATCAGATTACTCAGACATAATACGTGCTACCAAAAGCAATTGTGAGTAGGGTAAGCTCCTTTTGAATGGGGCATGATGGGAGCTAGAGGCCAAAAGCAGCGTGTTCCTGTCAGAATCCTTGCTATAAATGCTGGCCTGAATGTTCCCATTAGTGCCTGGAAGGGAATTAAAGCCATTAACAAATGTTAATAGGTGCTCTTCTACTCCCTTCCAGATAAAGAACACATCTTCGATGTATCATACATTAAAAATGCAAAAATTTGCCAAAAGTCAGGTCATTGAGAATGTGTGCCTGTTCATATGCATCCATAAAAATGTTGGCATCCATAAAAATGTTGGCATATGATGGAGCCATATTGGACCCCATCACTGGACCCTGTTTTTGTAAATAAAAAACATTTTCAAACAGAAAATAGTTTTTATTTAAGATCAAATTGATGAGAAGCAGTACATAGGCCACTGGAGGTCCAAAATATTTCTCATTATTGGTTAGAAGCTTTCTGAATGCCTCAGTTCCTAGATCATGGGGAATATTCATGTACAAGCTTGAGACATCTAAGGTGACAAGAAGAGCATTGGTGGGAACATTACCTACTTCCTTCAGTTTCCTTGGGAAGTCTGAAGTGTCCTCAATGAAGCTGACAGTGTCCCTGACCAACAGCCGTAGATAAAAGTCAACAAGTTGTGATATCAGTTGAAACAATGAGTCCCTTGCCAAGATAATGGATTGACCTGGGGGTGGGGGGTCAGAGATTTGTGTATTTTTTGTCTGGTTGTATAGAAACTGAGTTTTTTGGTGGGCATGTGTCAGGAATTCCGCAGTTGTTTTGCTGATGTATCTATTATTCAATCCCAGTGCAATTGTTGCATCAATTTCTGTTTTGTAGGACAAGGTTGCTGCTATCTGCCAGTTGTTTGTTTGCTTCATCAACGTAGTACTCATAGTTCAATAGCACACTGTCACCGTCTTTATCGGCAGCACTGATGACCAGGTTAGAGTCATCTCGAAAAGATTTAATGGCCTTTCCTCAAGGGTGATGTTATGGTTTGAGATTTTCTGTCGTTCGATGAAAGGAGAAGTGTCTCTCTTAATCAATCTCATAAAGGAATGGATAGATGGGTTCAAAGAGGGGGGATCAAAATTGCTGGGTTTCTTTAAAGAACACAGAGTGGTAACAAGGACAGTCTCCTCAGGCTGGGTATTAGGGGTGCTATTAGATGCAAATAAACCTTTGAGGCAGAGTTGCCTTTCTAGTCTATGCATGTCTACCTGCCAATCAAAGTTATCCTGAGAGATGGTGGGAACAAAGGATAAACCTTTATGAAGAATTGAGAGCTCAGATTCTGTTAGACAGTGGTTGGAGAGATTAAATACTACAAGCTTGAACATGAATATTGCCCATGATCTAGGAATTGAGGCATGCAGAAAGCTTCTAACCAATAATGAGAAATATTTTGGACCTCCAGTGGACTACAGTATGTACTGCTTCTCATCAATGTTATCTTAAATTAAAGCCGCAACGCGATGCAACTAGGACTCACAAGAAGAGAGTTGGGTATGATGTGTCGGCAGTCAGGATGCCGTTGGTCAGAATACCGACCGCAGCAACCCAGTAGTGAGAATCTCAATACAGGCTAGATAAGTATACTTATACTTAAGTATACACACACCCCGACCTGGGGGTCATCATGGGGGTGGTGTTGGGATACTTTTACCCTCAAGCTACACATACCAACTTATACCGCTAGAACCATCTCTTACATTCTCTACATTTGAGGTCCATGCAATACGCCTCTACCAACCTACTAATCTTCGAGTTGCTGTCATTTACCGTCCACCTGGCATTTCCTCCAAATTCCTCGACAACTTTGCTTCCTGGCTACCTCACTTCCTCTCTTCTGACATTCCCTCCATTATCCTAGGTGATTTCAACATCCCTATCGATAACCCCACAAAACCACCTGCCTCTAAACTCCTTAACCTCACCTCTTCCCTTGGTCTCTCCCAGTGGACCACCTCACCCTCCCATGTGAACGGGAGCTCACTGGATCTGGTTTTCACTCACCGCTGTGATATTTCTGATTTCGCCAATTCCCCTTTTCCCCTCTCTGACCACCACTTGCTCTCATTCAACTTATCTATCTCTGCTCCCCCATCTCTCCCTCCTAAGGGTACCATCACTAAGCGTAACATTGAGGCTATTGACACCTCATCCCTATCCTCCCTGTTTGACTCACTTCTCTCTCCTCTTCTCTCTCTCACATGCCCTGAACAAGCCACATTCATATACAATGCATCTCTTACTTCAGCCCTTGACTCTGTTGCTCCGCCAACCACTATTCACCCTCGCAGATCAACACCTCAACCCTGGCACACCAAATGCACCAGATATCTACAAAAATGTTCACGTACTGCTGAGTGACAGTGGAGGAAATCACGCTCTAAAGCAGACTTCCTGCATTTCAAATTCATGCTCTCATCCTTCAGTGCTGCCCTTTCCCTCGCTAAACAATCATACTTCAAAAGCCTCATCTCTACCCAGTCTTCCAACCCCCGGTGCCTCTTTGCCACTATTAACTCCCTCCTCTGCCCACCACCACCTCCTCTCCCTTCCTCATTGTCTGCTCTTGACTACTTATTTCACATCCAAGATTGACTCCATACGTCAGGACATCACTTCCCACCAGACGAGCAACTAGCCACCACCCATCCTTTGCCACCCCTCCCCTTCCCTCTTACCAACTCTGACATCTTTCTCCCATGTATCTGGCGAGGAAGTCATGGCCCTCATACATTCCTCCCCCACAACCTCCCCACTCGACCCTATCCCCTCCCACCTCCTCCGCTACCTCTCCCCTTCTGCCTGTTCCCATCTTGCCCACCTTCTCAATCTCTCCCTCTCATCTGGCCCCTCTGCCTTCAAGCATGCTCTCGTCTCCCCTATTCTTAAAAAACCTACCCTTGATCCTAACACTCTCTCCAACTATCGACCCATCTCTCTCCTCCCCTTTGCCTCCAAACTTCTTCAGCGTATTGTCTATAATCGCCTCACTGCCTATCTTTCCTCTCACTCACTGCTTGACCCATTCCAGTCTGGTTTCCGCTCTCTCCACTCCACTGAAACTGCCCTCACAAAAGTCTGCAATGACCTCCATGCAGCCAAATCTAAGGGCGACTACTCTCTGCTTATTCTTCTTGACCTCTCTGCTGCTTTTGACACTGTGGACCACCCTCTCCTTCTGCAAATCCTTCACTCTCTTGGTCTACGCGATACTGCCTTCTCTTGGCTGTCCTCCTACCTCTCTGATCGTTCCTTCTCTGTCTCCTCTCATGATGCTACCTCGCTCCCACTTCCACTAACTGTTGGTGTCCCCCAAGGTTCTGTTCTTGGTCCTCTCCTTTCCTCTCTCTATACGTCCTCTTTAGGTGAACTCATTAGTTCTTTTAACTTCCAGTATCACCTCTATGCTGATGACACTCAAATCTACCTCTCCTCCCCTGATCTCTCCATGGCTCTCCTCACTGTCTTTCTGCTATCTCTTCCTGGATGTCCCAGCGCTTTCTTAAACTCAACATGTCTAAGACTGAGCTGATCATCTTCCCACCCTCCCGCACAACCTCACCTCCCACAATCTTATTATCCATTGATGGCATGACTATCTCCTCTAGCCCCCAAGTACGCTGTCTTGGTGTAATCCTTGACTCCTCCCTCTCCTTCAAACCACACATTCAGCACCTCTCACAAACCTGTCATTTTCATCTCAAAAACATTTCCAGGATCAGACCTTTTCTCACCCAGGATGCCACTAAGATCATTATTCACTCACTGATTATTTCCAGACTGGACTACTGTAATGTCCTCCTAACTGGCCTCCCTGACAATTACCTCTCTCCACTCCAATCTATCCTCAATGCTGCTGCCCGGCTTATCTTCCTCACCAAACGCACTACGACCACCTCCCCTCTCCTACAAACCATTCACTGGCTACCCTTCCCTTTCAGAATCTAATTCAAACTTCTCATACACACTTACAAAGCACTCACCCACTCCTCTCCCATTTACATATCTGACCTTATCTCCCTTTACTCTCCCACCCATCCTCTTCGCTCTGCTAATGCATGCCGACTCTCCTGTCTTCTGATTACTTCCTCCCACTCATATCCCCAAGATTTTTCACGTGCTGCTCCCTTCCTCTGGAATTCTTTACCTCTCCCCCTCAGACCCTCCACCTCTCTACAAAACTTCAAACAGGCTCTTAAGACCCATTTCTTTACCAAACCCAGCCAAATCTCATCCTAACCCTCTGTTCCACGCTCTCTATGTACCCCATCTGTGTCACCCCTGTCTGTCTACCCCTCCCCTTAGAATGTAAGCTCTCACAAGTAGGGCCCTCTTCCCTCATGTGCTTATCCTTTTCTTACTTTAATAATCCTCAACTGCCCAAATCACGCAGTTTTTTGGCCACCTTGGAACTTATCTCTGTCATTTACTGGTGTAGTTATGCTTAGTTACCCTGTACTTGTCCTATATTGTCTTCAACTGTAAGTCACTGTTTTCCTGTTTTGATTATGTGCATATGTACTCTGTAATTGGGCGCTGCGGAACCCTTGTGGCGCCATATAAATAAAGAATAATAATAATAATGTACTTACATTACCCCAAAGCCCCCCTAACCCTAAACCTAATCCCCCATCCCCGCAGCCTAAGCCTCACTTCCCCGCAGCCTAAGCTTAACCCCCCTCCCTGCATCTTACCAGTCCGCAGCCCCGACAAAGCCTTGTTCGGGATCCCGGCGGTCAGGATTCCAGTACCAGGATTATGATCCTTGTCAGGATTCCAGCATTGGAATTTCAACTGCTGGGATGCCGACCACTGGGATCCAGACTGGATCCCTAAGGAGACTGTGTTGATTAATGTGATATACAACCAGGGCTGGATCTAGACTTTGCGGCATTCAGGGCAGAAGTTTCCATTGGTGCTCCCCCGTGGCCTGATTGAGGGGGGGAAGGGGGTAGGAGCCTGATCATGGGTCTGAATTTTTTTTTAAAAGATATAAATAAAGTACTAAGTGCAGGGCCTCGGGTGTGGGGTGATTACTTATCAAAACACAAGTTGTCTGAGCAACTGGGAATTACCAGTTGTACCCATGATGTGCCAATGGGTACAACTTAGTATGGGTCAATAGGTCACATGCCTGAATGCAGTCAGTGCACCACTCCTTCATGGACATGTGTTCTTTAAAGGCACTGCCAGATGACCAGATATGTGGGCACCAGTCCTTGTCCAGACATGGATCCTCCTAAGCCACCACTACATGCCCAAACATGGAACACCATTCATTTTCTAGACATTGAGCCTCCTAAGGCACTACCATATCAAGTGGATATGTCGACAAAAATACCATATCAAGTTGATACTGTACTGTTTGTCAACAAGTTGAAAGAGTACATAAAAATATGTACAGGATGCTTTAGTGAAACTCCACAATGTAACAATGTACACAGAAAAAGAATAAATAACTAGGAACACCTGGTTGAGTATCTGATGTACATTCATCTCATTTCCATGTTTTTCCAGGTGACTTACACTGGCTCCCTGCTGCATTATAGAATAACCTTATTATACATCAGTTTCCAAACATGTAAATATACATTATATCAACCTAATACCTATTTGTATTCATTACTAACCAATATAATAAGGGTGTTCACTAGTCTTGTAGACAATGCTGAAACAGATCAAAAGTCATTTGGGTTTTAGGTCCTAATTTAGCATGAATCGTAGATGTGTGAAAAATCGCACATCTACAATCGATTACACTGATATGCTGGGAGACGCCCAGCACAAGGCAAGTCTGCCCCGCATGCTGGGTCCTGCCACCCCCACTTACCCGTACACATTCAAAAGCATTGCGCGGCGGTGATGCTTTTGCATGTTTAGGATATCCCTCTGCCTACGCATCCTAGCTGCTAAAGCAGAAGGATACCTGCCATGTTTCGGGTTGCAGTGGCTGTGTATGATGTCACGCAGCCGCCGCAACCCGCCATGAAAACAGTCCGAACATGCCTGCATTGTCTGGACCATGCCCCCCAACTCCGCCATGACACCCCTTAAAGGCCACCGTGACACCCCCTCCCGCCCTGTGAATCCCCATCGCATCCAGTGTAGATTAAAAACTGATTCCTGCATTCACTTTCTTTTATGTCCTTAGTTAACAGTAAAGGGTAAATTGGCGGCTTTGATCAATGGATTTAAAAGAACAATTGTAATGAATGCTAAACAAAGAATATTTAGCATTTATAACAGTTTCTTTATTAAATCCATTGGTGTCAAAAATCAGTTTTGAATATTCTAGGGTTAGTAAATCTACCCCTAAAGCCTTAATTATTGGCTATTTACAGGTAATAATCAACTGCTACAGAAAACATAATAATAAAATATACATATTTATTTCTGCTGCAATATCTTTGGATAAACCATTAGTCCATAAATAGGTCTCCTGAAACCAGGATAGAAAAAGTAAACAGATTTTTTTTTAAATTGAACTTTTTTTTCCAGTGGGAGTTTGAACGGGAAAGATGGTCTTTGTGCTGAATTCCGGGGGGGCAATCTAATGGAGCAAAGTATCATATCTCATGTAAATATTTAAACTCTGAAAGGGGCCACCTGTTAGATCCCCAGTGGAAATTAGGGGTGTAGTACGGGTGACCGGCGGTCTCCTGACCACCGGTCACCTTACCGACGCCGGGATCCCGGCAGCATACCGACGCCGGGATCCCGGCGGGGAGGGGCGAGTGCAGCAAGCCCCTTGCGGGCTCGCTGCGCTCGCCACGCTGCGGGCTCGGTGGCGACCTACGGTCGCCACGGGTTCTATTCCCACTCTATGGGTGTCGTGGACACCCACGAGTGGAAATAGTCCCTGTTGGTCGGCATGCCGACCATCGGGATAGTGAGCCGTCGGGCTCACGGAGGAGGTCATGTGACTACCACCCGAAATTAGAATTAGACTTGGCATAAGTAGACTTGTCAGGATAAAATTATTTAACGTTTGCAAACTAGTGAGACATTCTACAATTATTTTCTTTTATGGAGATGTTTAAGAAACTGAGTTAATTAGTCCACACTATAATAATTGTAATTAAAATAGTCTGCACTGACTGAAAAAAATACACTGGCATTTGTCTGAGAATTAAACGATGTGAGTCAGTGGCGTAAATTAGTCCCAGTTGCCCGGAGGCAAGATAAATAATGGAGCCCCCCCCCTGTACTTTGATAAATATATGTATGTAAGTGTGCATATATATATATATATATATATATATATATATATACACTGCTCAAAAAAATAAAGGGAACACTACAATAACACATCCTAGATCTGAATGAATGAAATATTCTTATTAAATACTTTGTTCTTTACATAGTTGAATGTGCTGACAACAAAATCACACAAAAATTATCAGTGGAAATCAAATTTATTAACTCATGGAGGTCTGGATTTGGAGTCACACTCAAAATGAAAGTGGAAAAACACACTACAGGCTGATCCAACTTTGATGTAATGTCCTTAAAACAAGTCAAAATGAGGCTCAGTAGTGTGTGTGGCCTCCACGTGCCTGTATGACCTCCCTACAACGCCTGGGCATGCTCCTGATGAGGTGGCGGGTGGTCTCCTGAGGGATCTCCTCCCAGACCTGGACTAAAGCATCCGCCAACTCCTGGACAGTCTGTGGTGCAATGTAGCGTTAGTGGATGGAGTGAGACATGATGTCCCAGATGTGCTCAATTGGATTCAGGTCTGGGGAACGGGCGGGCCAGTCCATAGCATCAATGCCTTCGTCTTGCAGGAACTGCTGACACACTCCAGCCACATGAGGTCTAGCATTGTCTTGCATTAGGAGGAACCCAGGGCCAACCGCACCAGCATATGGTCTCACAAGGGGTCTGAGGATCTCATCTCGGTACCTAATGGCAGTCAGGCTACCTCTGGCGAGCACATGGAGGGCTGTGCGGCCCCCCAAAGAAATGCCACCCCACGCCATTACTGACCCACTGCCAAACCGGTCATGCTGGAGGATGTTGCAGGCAGCAGAACGTTCTCCTTGGCGTCCCCAGACTCTGTCACATCTGTCACATGTGCTCAGTGAGAACCTGCTTTCATCTGTGAAGAGCACAGAGCGCCAGTGGCGAATATGCCAATCTTGGTGTTCTCTGGCAAATGCCAAACGTCCTGCACGGTGTTGGGCTGTAAGCACAACCCCCACCTGTGGACGTCGGGCCCTCATACCACCCTCATGGAGTCTGTTTCTGATTGTTTGAGTAGACACATGCACATTTGTGGCTTGCTG
This sequence comes from Pseudophryne corroboree, assembly GCF_028390025.1. Lineage (NCBI taxonomy): Eukaryota > Metazoa > Chordata > Amphibia > Anura > Myobatrachidae > Pseudophryne > Pseudophryne corroboree. Next base: position 607,061,699 of record NC_086448.1, on the reverse strand, counting down.
GAGGTCATTTTGCAGGGCTCTGGCAGTGCTCCTCCTATTCCTCCTTGCACAAAGGCGGAGGTAGCGGTCCTGCTGCTGGGTTGTTGCCCTCCTACGGCCTCCGCCACATCTCCTGATGTACTGGCCTGTCTCCTGGTAGCGCCTCCATGCTCTGGACACTACGCTGACAGACACAGCTAACCTCCTTGCCACAGCTCGCATTGATGTGCCATCCTGGATGAGCTGCACTACCTGAGCCACTTGTGGGGGTTGTAGGGAGGTCATACAGGCACGTGGAGGCCACACACACTACTGAGCCTCATTTTGACTTGTTTTAAGGACATTACATCAAAGTTGGATCAGCCTGTAGTGTGTTTTTCCACTTTAATTTTGAGGGTGACTCCAAATCCAGACCTCCATGAGTTAATACATTTGATTTCCATTGATAATTTTTGTGTGATTTTGTTGTCAGCACATTCAACTATGTAAAGAACAAAGTATTTAATAAGAATATTTCATTCATTCAGATCTAGGATCTGTTATTTTAGTGTTCCCTTTATTTTTTTGAGCAGTGTATATACATATACACACACATTGTGTGTGTGTGTGTGTGTGTGTGTGTGTGTGTGTGTGTGTGTGTGTGTGTGTGTGTGTGTGTGTAGTGTTCTGAAGAAAAAATATGTATATACACATTTCATTGTCTTCTATTTTAAATCACATATTTTAGCAGTCATACCCAGGATTAGAACCCATGACCTGTTACACTGACAGCAGACACTTTACTGATGGAGCTATTTGCTCCTGTACAGGAAGTATGAGAATTTTAACTATATGAAGTAACTTGTAATTGTCAGAGAAGTAACTTTATATAGTTAGAATTCTCATATTTAGTATACAGGAGCAAATAGCTTCATCAGTAAGGTGTCTGCTTCCAGTGTAATAGGTTGTGGATTCTAATCCTGGATATGACACTTGTAAATGTATATCTATAATAAAAAGGGTGTGGTGTAAGGTGCAGGGACCAGTGAGGAAGTTGGCCATTGAAAAAATAGCGTCAGCGATCAATTAATTTATTGCAATGGTGTCACAGAATGGGAGGAGAGGTGCCCCCTTCAGAGCAGGAGCCCGGCGGCAGATGACTCCATTGCCTCCCAGAGTTACGCCTCTGATGTGAGTCCATTTGGGGTATAAATAAAGATATATTTATACTGCTTATGTGTACCAAAATGTATCTATATTTAGATTTTAGCATAGTTTGTTATTGTCATGTTCATTTAGACTACTGCAGGTAAGAAGATTCCCAGTAGATCTAAAAAAAACATAAATTATAGAGGTTGACCTTTTTGCTTTTAATTGCATTTTATATGGATTATGTGACTTTTGCATTAATTAATTGTACTGCCAATGTACTTTTCACTGTGTTTGAGACTTCTTTTCATCATAATGTGAGTGAATAGGGAAATGCGACATTGCTGTGGGGCGTGACTCCTGACAAAGATGTAATCGAAACGTATTTAGTAGGTGACTAGGCGGTAACCAGATCTAATCTGATGGAGGAGATACCAAGAAGCCAGGAGGAATCAGTATTGCGGAGGTGTCGGGGATCGTCTGTTGTTTGGAAACTTAGATGTTGTATCTAAAGGTGTTTTTATTCATTTACAGTAGATATCATTGTACATCCTTTATCTGTTTAAACTCTTAGGAAATATGTATTTGTATGCCTGATATATGTCTGAACGTATGTATTGGATGTATTGTGATATATCTGTGACTCAATATAGCAACATTAAATGGCAATTTAAGTGACTACATTTTTTCTAGTACATTGATAGTATAAATGTTTGATTAGGACAAAGACCTCTCTATGAATTTCCTCTCTCAGACTTCCTCAGAGGGTAGTGATTTCACAAACATGAACCATTGGAAGTATTTTGGCCAAATCAGGTATCATCATTAGCAAAAGTGAAAGGACACACGAGGAGATGGATTCCACAAACTCCATATACTATACAACTGCTGTTGAATGGATTTCAGGAGTGTGGACAGAAGCTGGAATAGGAACAGTGCAGACACAGGTGTTCCACAGCATCTCAAGGCATTTCAACTGTATATTGGTTGAATTGACATTCCTCTGAATTCATTGGTACTCAGGTCTTAGGCATTTGGAATCAGCACTGTGAGGTCTGGACTGATCCATTGTAGGGATTGGTCAATTATAGATTTATTATTCTGTCAGCACTGGTTATTTGTTGCCTGTAGAATTACAGTAGATTGCTCGTTTTTTTTATCATGCTTCTTTTGACTCTGTCTCTGCGTACTTTGATAATCCTTGTCCTCCTCCTGTAATGTTGTCTGTCATGTACCTTTATTTTATTTTATTTTATTTCACTTTACTGTGTTGTTAGATCTTATAATGTATTATTTATTTGATCCAGCCCTATTAAATGTATTGTGATTCTATGCTGCATATTAATTATTTTAGGAGTCTTATGTTACACTCACATTTTAATATCTGGAACATAATTCTTTGGTTCTTGGGGAAGTCCTTTCAGCTAAATTCTACATCCTCATTCAACTACATTACCTGCTCACTCTATAATTATCCCTTTAACATACTTTTCACCCTCCCCCCAATCCCCCTCTTGTGCAAGATACCAATATTTATTTTATTAAGGAGGTAAGGATGAACTTGCCAAGGTACATGTCCAATCAAAGAGGTGAGAGGAAGACGTCTCACATAAGGAAGTAGAATACGTACAATTCAGTGCTACCCTGATTTCAGCATGTTTGAAATTTTGAAACAAAAATTTGTGTATTGTTTTTTAAATACAATTGGGTGACTTTATGAGGAATACAGAATGTATCATTATCAAAACTATCAACAATATAAAATATAAAGTACAAGACAACAGACTTGCATACCCCAACTTAAAATGCACATGCGCATTTCTGAAATATGCTTAAGAGTCCAACTCTACATGAGGCACATAGGGCAGGATATGCTAATGACAAAATATGGTGAAACCTCTGAAAACTGCACTTATAAGGGGTTTAACTGCATTTTCTATATGTATCAAGCTCTGGATAGCAAAAGTTTCCGGAGCGTGTACCTGATAGACAAAGCCACCTATAGATGGCGTTGCCTATAGAAGCCTATCGGTTTCTTTATGCATACTGTAACTCCCGAATAGGCTATCTCCCAGTGTCCTCCATGGCTTATGAATGCATTGGCCGACGGACACCATAAACCCGGAAGTCTTTTCATCGCAAAGAACAGCTCTTATCAAAAGATTTGTCCTTTGAGTTTGCAATCGCAAATATTCACTTATCCTGTGTTTACAAATACCGCTATGCATGTGGTAAGTGGCGGGATGTATTGCATTCAAAATGCTTGGTACATCTGACCCCAAAATCCCTTACATGAACTCAGAAGAATCAAATAAAACAGTTTCAAAATAGTTAGAATATTGCCACTATACAAATTCCAACATATAACATATTACTTAATAATGATTATGTATTGATAAAAATATTAGTATAAGACAGGCCAAAAGGACCCTACAACAGTTACAGTTTGTGCATCTGCCCAGATACAGTATATGATTTAAAGACAGTTAATTTATGGGGACTATTTTCTAATTAAATTTATGTGACTTTCAGAATCAAAATTGTTCTCATGCAAGAAAAGACAGCAAGAGATTACAGCAACAGAAAAGGTTGCCAGTGGGATTTGGGAAAGTGTCAGAATTGGATGTCAACTCTAACTGGCATATGACATGCCAAAACCTTCTAAATAATAACGTTCTCCTTTTCTAATATCATTGTCTCAGTGTCAAATATTAGTAATGAATTATTATCCGCTGTGGAGAGTCTTAAACCTGTCACACCCATCTGAGCCATTTTAGTGGGTATTAACAGAATAATATTTTATCAACAAAATGTTATTTTAATCCCTTACATTCACATAAAGCAACAGCACTACAAGATGTAGTAGCCACAAATATGAACCCCCTAAATAGCTGGAAGTATACTGTACTGTACTTCAATGACATGGCCATCTTTTACATACATACCCCAAACCACTAAACCAACGCTATTGTCACTACTTGTGACTCAGACTTACCTGCGGATGGCTTCGGCATGAGATTTGTGGACACTGGAACTGGAATTGAGCAAGGAGGTTGAATATAGCTCTTTCGCATGAATGGGTGGTGGCAGTGAAAACTACCTTGTAATGTTTAAGCTCGAGGAATCTCTGGAAAGCTGTTGCAATTGGTGGTATTAGAGATGCTGGATCACTTGTGAAGAGGTTCTGAGATGAACTGGATTAATACCAGACTGGAATGCTGACTGGGCTGGAACCGGGACTCTGGAAATTCCGGACTGAACCGGTGATACTTTGTTAAAATCGGATTATAACCGGTGAAGCTTAGTAGAACTGGTCTGGAACCGGTGAGGTGTAGAAGAACCGGACTGGAACCGGTAAAGGCTTGTAAAACCGGACTGGAACCGATGAGGCTTGTAGAACAAGACTAGAACCAGTGAGGCTAGTAGAACCAGACTGGAACCAGTAATGCTTGTAAAACCGGACTGGAACTGGTAAGACTTGTAGACCTGGACTGGAACCGGTAAGGCTTGTAAAATCGTACTGGAACCAGTAAGGCTTGTAAAACTGGACTGGAACCAGAGAGGCTACTAGAACCGGACTGGATCCGGTAAGACTTGTAGAACTGGACAGGAACCGGTAAGGCTTAATAGAACCGGACTGGAACTGGTGAGAGCCTGGTGCATAAATGGTGAACGCAGTAACTCAGGAAGCAGGACTTCTGTAGTCACAGTAGGGCTGTGACTGATACCCCTTTCAGACCGCCAGCTATGAACATGGGTTATTGGCACATGAACGCGCATACCCCGTGTTCATGTACGGTCTGAAAGGTGCCAGGATTGAAATACCGGGTCAAGCGACCCAGTATTCCAACTCGGGTAGCGTGTTCAACCAGGCACGCTGTGCGGTGTGAACGGGAGCCAGGTCAATGCGACCAGTTCCCTTTTCACTGTATGTGGACGGGCAGCGCTTTGAGATCATGTGATCTTCAAGTGCTGCCGCATCACCTCTGATGTCACCAACCCAGCAATATGCCAGGTTGCTTACAGTGGAGAAGGGGCACCTGAGGTGGGTGGCACCCTGGGAGCTCCCATGTCAGGCTCCCGGGTGCAACCCACCTCAGGAAGTCTGAAAGGGGTATTAGTTGCTCAGGCCCAGAATGCTGCAGCTAGGCTTCCTTTAAACACCCTGCCGGGCTGTGATTGGCTGCATTGAAACTGGTTGGCCAGAGCTCGGTGAGTAGCCACACACAGTCAGCTGACCAGACTAAGGCTTAGGTTGGTGAAGTGGAGATCAGCTAGAAATCATGGAGTGCAGAAATGTCACAGAATATCACAGTACTTCACACAGGAGCTTGAATAAACCTCAGGCACACAAATAGTTACCAGATGGTCTGAGAACACTTCTGCAATCTGGAGTCTGTGCATCGGTGCAATTAGTCTGGGAAGGTGCTGCAGCTTGGAAACTAGTATACACAGCAAACACTGGAGTCAGGGCATGAAGCAAGGCTGAGCAAACTCTGGAGGAAATCCTAGCCTGTAGGACAGTAGGCTGAGGTAAGACACTGGGCTGGTTGCAACAACATAGGAGATTAAAGTCAGGTTCATGACACCTATTACCCTATCCCAAATACCCTAACTCAAACCCCTAAACTAACCCTAATACCCTAGCTCTAAAGGGCAGACTGGATGGGCCATATGGTTCTTATCTGCCATAAAATTCTATGTTACTGCAGTTGCAAAGTGCTGGGATCATCTATACATATAATAAAACTGCAAGGGTTGTTTCTGTACATAGCAATTTTTTTTTGAGAAATATACTTCAAGGGACTGTTTATGAACTATGAAGACAAAAAAAATTAAGATTTTTTTTTGTCAGTCTGTCAAAAACTACTGGATGAATTTGGATCACATTTCCACTATCATATACCTTAGTGACCTAGAAAGAAACTGAGGTATGTATGATCTCGACATGACATCAGGGAGAGGAGCAATAAAGAAAAAAACAGATGTTTGCACTCGGTATGCATAGTGTGCAGACTCCTCAAGTCCAAAATTACTTATGTATATAGTGTTGCACCCCAAATCTAGGAATGGTGAGTGCCATGGATTAGTGATATTATATATATATATATATATATATAGTCCCTTGTAGGCGGCACTCTGGTAATAACTGTACACAACAGCAGGTTACAGCAACGACGTTTTGAAATTTAATGACAGGTAACCTGAGGACGAAGTCATTAAACTTCGAAACGTCATTGCTGTAACCTGCTGTTGTGTACAGTTATTACCAGAGTGCCACCCACAAGGGACTGTATAATTGATCCGTGGTTGTGCGGGTCTAGGAAGGCACCAGGAACGGTATATTGAGTCTGGGACTGCTGCCAGATTTTGTCTTTATATATATATAAATGGGTATAACTGCAGTTAAAAATTTATTGATGAAGGAAGGTGACCTTTCAGTATCATATGTGCAATTTTTGTTACAGCTATTGGAATTTATTTTGACAAAAAATATTTTCTTTTTGACGGTTCATATTATTTACAGAAAACAGGTTGTGCGATGGGGTCTTCAATGGCCCCGGCAAATGCTAATTGCTTTATGTTTGATATTGAAAATGATATTTTCTTTACAGCTGAAACAATTAGGTCAAAAATTTTGATATACACTCGTTTTACAGATGATATTTTTGTTATATGGAATGATACCAAGGAAGCATTTTTACAGATCATAGAGACACATAATGCCTCTGGTAGTCCAGTTAAATTAGTAGCTATCATGAGTCAGAGTGAGTTAAAGTTTCTAGATGTTGCAGTGTCGATTGGTGCTGATGGTATCAGCACTTCAATCTATACTAAAGAGACTGATCGCAATACACTATTAGATATGAATAGTGGTCATCCTAGAGAACTGAAAATGGGCCTCCCCTTTTCACAAATGATTAGAATACGCCGCATTAATGATAATTATGCTTCAGCGGAAGGACAAATTGATATACTAATTAAACATTTTTTAGCTAGAGGATATGATTATAAAATGCTGGTTTCCTCGAAGAATAAGGTTATGTCAATGAACAGGGCGAATCTCCTGCGAAACCCCCCCCCGCAGATCACTGACCCAGTCATTGCCATTTATTAATAGATTTAACTTTGTCTAATGATATTTCTAGAACAGCAAAAAATCTATGGCCAATGATTAAATGTGACGAAGCATTACATCTAATTGAGAGCAATATTATGCCTTGTTAATCTAGGGGACAAAATCTAAGGGATCTGCTGCTCCACACGGATATAACGGAAATTAATTTATTGAAGCACCATCATTTTCTATCTAATAGAAGGTGGGGATGCTTCAAATGTGGATGCACCACTTGTAATTATTTGATACAGGGAGATAAATTTAATCACCCCCATTCTGAAAAAATTTACCAAATCAGGCATCATTTAGACTGCAACAGTGTATACGTAGTTTATCAGATAATTTGCCCATGTGGGCTTTCCTATATTGGGAAGACCCAATGCAAATTCAATTAGAGGATGGCGGCCCACCATCATGCAATCAGATTAGCTATCGCAAGTGGTACAAGCGAACAGCCAGTGGCACGCCACTTTGCCGAAAGTGGACATGGTCTGTCAAGACTTAAGTATAGGATGATCGATCACGTCCCACAATCTAGACGAGGTGGGGACCGCAACTTGAAATTATTAAGGTGCGAGACACGATGGATTCATCGTTTGGATGTTATTAGTCCTAAAGGATTAAATTAGTATCTTTCTTTTGCATGCTTTAACTAAAGGAATCTTGTTATATTCTGATGTTGGCGTTTTACGTTTTATGTGTATATTTATATTTATCATTACATCTCTATGTGGTAAAAAAAATTTGATTAACATCTATATAAAATTCCTAAGATTGCTTTATCTAGTTACAGAAGTGGGATAACCTAATTGGAGCAGCTTTTGATAGGCAGCTCTAGAAATTGGTAACCCACGCCTGACAATAGGTGTAGACATGTAACCATTATATATGATAACTATGTTGCTAAATGTATTTTTTTGTATATATTAGAGATTCATTGTTATTTGTTACAGTTCCGGGTAGAATGGTTGTTATGGTGACGGTTTGGCACGGACGTCTCATGCAGAGTGCGTGATGACGTCAAAGGAAAGCGACTGACCGGGGCTGGAATCCCGCCATCAGCCGCAGTAAGAGCACTGGTGTTTGGTAGGAAGTTATACTTGTTGTTTGTAATCCTGATGACAATGTACCCACATTGAAACGTTGATTCATTGACAAATTGCCTCAAGGGTATTATTCTGACGGAGTGCCACACCCTGGTCTACATGTAAGTGTGAGGATTTATTTCCACATATATAAGGGCACCCGCAGCAGCTTTCATGGTTAATGAAGTGCCGAACACCACTTCTTTTATATATATCTATATATATATATCTATATATCTATATATATATATATATACACTCATATATTGCACCCCCCCGAATGCATTTATATATATATATATATATATATATATACATATACATATATAAATACTTATAAATACATACATTATATATAGATATACAAGATCTATTTCTCATGAAAATCCGACTATATATCAATCACTAATCGAGGTTTCAGTTTACACATGAATCCAGTAGATGGCGCACCAAGACAAATACTACACGCTATGGTCACTCACAATGTGATTTGATATATGTATCACTGGTCATATTACTTGAAGCCTTTTGGTGTTAGGTTAAGTAGCAATGGATTTTTGATCTATAAGATAATTTTTGATCTATAAGATTATATTTGTTTGACTAAAATGAACTTACACTGTACTATGATATTACAATATTAGATGACACTACTGTCTTTATAAAATTAGTTCTGCTGAGCAATAACAGACATCCACGCGAGTGAAGCCACGGGCAAACGCTAGTCAGGAATCAATTATTTTCTGTAATAATGAAATACATTGTATAATTACAAGAAGAAACACAACTTTCATTTTCAATTTATTGGTATACATATATTTTTTATTTTAAGTGTGATTATCAAATTACCAAAGCTTAGATGTAGCAGGCTTCCCAAACTTCAACTTACGTCACACTCAGTTCCACCATAGGGAAATGAAACAAAAGTAATAATAGTGAAGTCTGTTTTAATATAATGTCTATAAAATATTACAATTTAAAAGGTTGTATACACAATAAAAAGTCAATTATAACACCAATTGGCTCCTGGTGCAAGGTAAATGCAGGGAAATTACCGAAGATAAATGGAACTGTGGCCAAACAGTCCCAAACAGTGCATGAATAATTGATGTGGACCAACACCAGTCCAATCAGCAAACAGCTCTGGTCACCTGGCTTCAGACTCCGCGTTCCCTTCACACCTGGAAGCTGCCGACGCGTTTCCACCCCAATCCGGGGTCTTTTTCAAGGTATCCTGGCGAATAACTGACTCTCCCATTACATGCATATTTAAGTAAACACTGTCCAATCACACGCCAAGGAGCACAGGTGGACCCTATACAAAAATCATCTATAAGTCCCATGGTCCCGTGCTGTGCTACTCCCTATTGGCTGTGTCCTTGTGCATGTTTTAGTTTCCATGGATACCCGGACCGGGCTCTCCCCTCGTCACGTCACTTCCGGTGACATACTTCCCGAGGACCAGGTAGCTCACAAAGAACGGGAAGTACGTCACCGGAAGTGACGTGACGAGGGGATAGCCCGGTCCGGGTATCCATGGAAACTAAAACATGCACAAGGACACAGCCAATAGGGAGTAGCACAGCACGGGACCATGGGACTTATAGATGATTTTTGTATAGGGTCCACCTGTGCTCCTTGGCGTGTGATTGGACAGTGTTTACTTAAATATGCATGTAATGGGAGAGTCAGTTATTCGCCAGGATACCTTGAAAAAGACCCCGGATTGGGGTGGAAATGCGTCGGTAGCTTCCAGGTGTGAAGGGAACGCGGAGTCTGAAGCCAGGTGACCAGAGCTGTTTGCTGATAGGACTGGTGTTGGTCCACATCAATTATTCATGCACTGTTTGGGACTGTTTGGCCACAGTTCCATTTATCTCCGGTAATTTCCCTGCATTTACCTTGCACCAGGAGCCAATTGGTGTTATAATTGACTTTTTATTGTGTATACAACCTTTTAAATTGTAATATTTTATAGACATTATATTAAAACAGACTTCACTATTATTACTTTTGTTTCATTTCCCTATGGTGGAACTGAGTGTGACGTAAGTTGAAGTTTGGGAAGATTGTCGTGACTAGGACTTCATCCGTACAGCGCAGGCTAAGTCATTTGCTCAAAAACCTTTTATTGTATCACTGTGGTGAGGGGTGAAGGAAACCTCATAAGGGCACATGTAAGCCAGCAGCAGTACTTTGCGCACAGAGTCATCAATACTACCCTTGTTTGCATAGATGTAGCAGGCCTTGGAGATAGAGTGAAGTAGTAAACGATCAGCGTCTAACTGTCATTTAAAAAACTGCTAAATAAATGGCAGTTAAGGGCTGATTGGTTGCTTTTAGGAAACCTCCACTTTATCTCTCTCCAAGGCTTGTTACATCTCCCCCCAAGGCTAGTGTACCCAAATCAGATTATTGGGAAGTGACAGCACAGGAAGATCCCAATGACTGGAAACTATACAACTGAACAAAGCCAAATGGTCAGGGGTGAGTAATTAGACCAGCCAAGTTTGTTCATGGGAAATACATTAAACCTCATTAGTTTATACTTTATAGGCAGTGGAACACAATAATCAGGCATGGATACCAATTACAGACATGACTTATGTAAGGGAGATTACATTCACGTAGGACTTCATGTCCCAGATTGAATTTAAGCATTCTTGGTTGCATGCTTTGTTTCATTGCTGGATACATGTGCCTCAGCCAATGATAAGATTGCCTGCATTCTATTGTTGAACAATATATTGCCCAGTGCTAAAAGACTACAAATCTCATCAAACAAAGGATTAGGTAACCATTACAATTATAAAACAGTTGTGACATATTATTATTATCATCATCATAGAAAGCAGGAGCACTATTGCACATCTTTGTCAGGTTATTTATACCCCTTTTCCACTAGCTCTAAAAACACGGGTAAATGCGCGGGGGCGCGCATTTACCCGTGTTTTTTCCTAGTGGAAACGCCCCCCCCCCCCCCCCCCCCTGCAAATTCCCGGATCAAGTGGTCTGGGAATCATACCCGGGTAGCTTGCCGGGTTGAACACGTGTAAGCTGTGTAGTGTGAACAAAAGCCGTGTCGATGCGACACGGCTCCCGTTCACAGTGTATGGAAGGGCGGAGCTGGGAGATCATGTGATCTCCCAGCGCCGCCCATGCCGCGTCAGCAGCAGCATCACCAACTTGGAAATATGCCGGGTTGGTGGAGCTAGTGTAGAAGGGGGCTGTAGCATGGGTCGCAGCCGTGTCAGGCTCCCGGCTGCGACCCGTGCTACAAGTGGAAAAGGGGTATTATTTGTTGTGGGCACAGGACTGGGACCACTGGCAGAACTGGTATACATTAGATAACTGAGACTAGGGTACACGTTTGAAACTTCTCATAAGCTAAACAGACAGGATACTGAATAGGAGGGAGAGCTGAGAAATATTAGGCAGGACAGGTGTGCTACCTAACAATGGGGCAGATGTATTAAGCCTGGTGAAGTGATAAAGCAGTGATAAGTGGAAGGTAATAACGCACCAGCCAATAATTATGGGTTTGAAAAATGACAGTTGGGAGCTAATTGGCTGTTGCGTTATCACCTTCCAATTATCATTACTTTATCACTGCTTCATCACTTCTCCAGGCTTAATACATTTGCCCCAGTGGCAGCTACAATACGTACTGAAGCCTAGAATATAAAGATTGAATGGTGCTTGATGGCTGGTTGTGTCAGGACGACTATGAAATAGTACACTGTACAGTAGAATACACACTATCGATGTGCACCCTCTGCAGGTGAGATTCGGAATGAATTGCTGGAAGCCTGTAGACATATGGCATCAGCATTTGGAAGGCATGGTGGTCCCTGTAGTGCTAAGGGGAGACCCCAGGGGTGGCTCCTGGGGAAGCTAGCCCTCAATTTGGATGTATTTTTGTATGGGCCTTTATCAGGCCTTACTATAGACAATCACATGCCTCCAAGTGGGCACTGCTATCCTGTAGTGTAGGGACTGCTGGTGTCAGAGAAGCCGTGAAAGGGCTGAGCAGCTTGTCATGTATGTGCAAATATATGTAACAAATATCTCAGAAATTCAATTACCATATAGTTTTCAAATATTGTTATAAGCGCTAGTTGGTGTGCAGGGGGATACCAGGAAGGAAAAGCACCCCCTTTCTGTTTGCTGTTACCCCTCCCTTTTCATGCACCTGGTATGTGTTTCCAGAGTGATTGAGCAGCTACCACTGTGGTTGTTCGCATAAGTAGATAATTGAAAGATGGTATTAAGCAGACTTGTAGTATTAATTCTATACAGGAATACCCAGGCCGTGACAGACTGCATAATGATTAGCAGACGATGATGAAGTGCATGCAGGAATATACTGGTGGAGACTGCGCCCACAAATACGGGTAAATTTGCAGGTAGTTATGTGCAGCAAACATTCGCAGGCAGGAAGGAGCAGGCTGTAATATAGCAGCAGGTCTGTATAGCAGGAACAACATGAGTGCACTAGCACAGTGCTTGGAGAGGAACACACGGCTAGTAACCGAGTAACAGGTATTGCAGGCTGGTAGTGATGTGGACTAGGGGGGTAATTCCAAGTTGATCGCAGCAGGATTTTTGTTAGCAATTGGGCAAAACCATGTGCACTGCAGGGGAGGCAGATATAACATGTGCAGAGAGAGTTAGATTTGGGTGGGGTGTGTTCAATCTGCAATCTAATTTGCAGTGTAAAAATAAAGCAGCCAGTATTTACCCTGCACAGAAACAAAATAACCCACCCAAATCTAACTCTTTCTGCACATGTTATATCTGCCTCCCCTGCAGTGCACATGGTTTTGCCCAATTGCTAAAAAAAATCCTGCTGCGATCAACTTGGCATTACCCCCTAGGTTCTGTAACGATGAGCACCTGGAGAATTGTAGGATACTGCAAACCAGAGATGTAATTGTACTTAATGTGCACAGTGAAGTATGCACAGGATAAGCAACAGTGAGTACTGTAACTGATTATGGTGCACACTGCTGAGCTGGAGCGTATAAGCAATATCTATTTAATATTTATTTATTTAATACTAGTTATTTATATAGCGCACACATATTCCGCAGCGCTTTACAGAGAATATTTGGTTATTCACATCAGTCTCTGCCCCAGTGGAGCTTACAATCTATATTCCCTAACAGGGACGGACTGGGGCCAAAAAACTGCCCTGGCATGCACTATCCATTATCCACAGAAGTGTGCTGCATGAGAACTTCCCGTCTGTGAGACCTGAACAGCCCATCAGGGCCAGATGGGCAGTCCAGCTCTGTTCACTACCGCATGTATGTCTAGTGGAACAACAATGCCCAGCAAGCTGTACTGAGTCTGCTAATTATCATATAGGAATATCCTGAATGCCTAGCCATAGGTATGTCTAGTGTATTAAATATTAGCAGATTTATTCAAGTTTTATTTGTAGTTATTTGGGGAATGTGTAATGGTTTCATCCCTACACATCATTTGTTTGTTTAAGTTTTATTGCTCCATATGGGTGATGGGCTAGGGGAGGGTCCAATCAATCAATGTGCTTACATACACATGTTTGGGCTTTATATTAGTGTGTAGTTTAGCTGAATTAGCGTAGCTGAATCATTGTGTGGAGAAAGATCTCAAAGGGAGAAAATTTCTAAGGGATTCGTCTGGGACTTATACTGGACTTTAACTGGACGGAAACTGCATGGAAACTCCAAACAAAAGCAAATAAATCATCACAATCCACCAAAACTTGGACTGCAGCTACAAATGTATGTACACACCTACTATTCTCCAAACCTCACTTACCCGGAAACTAAACATTCACTTTCTGCAAAAAAACCTGCAATACAACTTTTACTCTGACCCTGCAAATACCTGGAAAACAAATGTTTTATTGAGAAGCATATTTGATGAAGTAACACTGACTTGTGGTTTGCCAACACTGTGTAATTTTCCATCTAACATCAACAAATATTTGATTTACTGGTAATCTGTAGATATTAACATCATTTTAAATACTTGCAAATCGTATTTCTTTCTACAAACTTCAATGCTCTCTCATACAGCCACCACTCCTCCTCCTATTCTCATTTTACTACCAGTTTACACACCATCCACACTATGGCCAGGCTGGCAACCCCCATTACTCATTGTCCTTCTAATCCTTTATTCTGTCCCCAGTTACCACCTCTATCCCTCTCTCCCAGTCTCCTACATCTCATCCTCTCTCCTCTCCTCTGTCTGCCTCCCTACCCCTCTTCTGTTTCCCCATTGCAATTCACTTCTGCCCCTTCACACCATTTATACCCCACCACTCAACCCTGCTCTCTCCCTCCTCTGCCTGTCTCCTCACCTCTCCTCCACCAGTATCAAACTGCACTCCCTCCCTGTCTCACGCATGCAGTCTCCCTTCCTAGCCAAGGCCCCAGCACCATTATCACACCCTCTTTATCCTCTCCTTCCAAATTACTCCTACCTCAACGCTACAGCAATCCTGATAATCTCATTCACATCTCTCCCACAAACTCATACCCCCTATCTTGTGCACTCTGGAATGCCAGGTCTATTTGCAACAAACTGGCCCCCACTCATGACCTTTTCATTTCCAACTCCCTGCACCTCCTGGCCATTACAGAAACCTGGATTACTCCTCATGACACCACTTCTCCTGCTGCTCTCTCTGCTGGGGGCCTCACATTCTCACACACACCCCGACCCGGGGGTCGCCATGGGGGTGGTGTTGGGATCCTTTTACCCTCAAGCTACACATACCAACTTATACCTCCAGAACCTTCTCTTACATTCTCTACATTTGAGGTCCATGCATTACGCCTCTACCAACCTACTAATCTTCGAGTTGCTGTAATTTACCGTCCACCTGGCATTTCCTCCAAATTCCTCGACAACTTTGCTTCCTGGCTACCTCACTTCCTCTCTTCTGACATTCCCATTATTCTAGGTGATTTCAACATCCCTATCGATAACCCCACAAAATCACCTGCCTCTAAACTCCTTAACCTCACCTCTTCACTTGGTCTCTCCCAGTGGACCACCTCACCCTCCCATGTGAACGGGAGCTCACTGGATCTGGTTTTCACTCACCGCTGTGATATTTCTGATTTCTCCAATTCCCCTTTTCCCCTCTCTGACCACCACTTGCTCTCTTTCAACTTATCTATCTCTGCTTCCCCATCTCTCCCTCCTAAGGCTACCATCACGAAGCGTAACATTGAGGCTATTGACACCTCATCCCTATCCTCCCTGTTTGACTCCCTTCTCTCTCCTCTTCTCTCTCTCACATGCCCTGAACAAGCCACATCCCTATACAATGCATCTCTTACTTCTGCCCTTGACTCTGTTGCTCCGCCAACCACTATTCACCCTCGCAGATCAACACCTCAACCCTGGCACACCAAATGCACCAGATACCTACAAAAATGCTCACGTACTGCCGAGCGACAGTGGAGGAAATCATGCTCTAAAGCAGACTTCCTCCATTTCAAATTCATGCTCTCATCCTTCAGTACTGCCCTTTCCCTTGCTAAACAATCATACTTCAAAATCCTAATTTCTACACAGTCTTCCAACCCCCGGCGCCTCTTTGCCACTGTTAACTCCCTCCTCTGCCCACCACCACCTCCTCTCCCTTCCTCATTGTCTGCTCTTGACTTTGCCACTTATTTCACATCCAAGATTGACTCCATACGTCAGGATATCACTTCCCACCAGACCAGCAACCAGCCACCACCCATCCCTTGCCACCCCTCCCCTTCCCTCTTACCAACTCTGACATCTTTCTCCCATGTATCTGGCGAGGAAGTCATGGCCCTCATCCGTGTCCCCTCCCCCACAACCTCCCCGCTCGACCCTATCCCCTCCCACCTCCTCCGTTACCTCTCCCCTTCTGCCTGTTCCCATCTTGCCCACCTTCTCAATCTCTCCCTTTCATCAGGCACTGTCCCCTCTGCCTTCAAGCATGCTCTTGTCTCCCCTATTCTTAAAAAACCTACCCTTGATCCTAACACTCTCTCCAACTATCGACCCATCTCTCTCCTCCCCTTTGCCTCCAAACTTCTTGAGCGTATTGTCTATAATCGCCTCACTGCCTTTCTTTCCTCTCACTCACTGCTTGACCCATTCCAGTCTGGTTTCCGTTCTCTCCACTCCACTGAAACTGCCCTCACAAAAGTCTGCAATGACCTCCATGCAGCCAAATCTAAGGGCCACTACTCTCTGCTTATTCTTCTTGACCTCTCTGCTGCTTTTGACACTGTGGACCACCCTCTCCTTCTGCAAATCATTCACTCTCTTGGTCTGCGTGATACTGCCCTCTCCTGGCTGTCCTCCTACCTCTCTGATCGTTCCTTCTCTGTCTCCTCTCATGATGCTACCTCCCCCCCACTTCCACTAACTGTTGGTGTCCCCCAAGGCTCTGTTCTTGGTCCTCTCCTTTTCTCTCTCTATACGTCCTCTTTAGGTGAACTCATTAGTTCTTTTAACTTCCAATATCACCTCTATGCTGATGACACTCAAATCTACCTCTCCTCCCCTGATCTCTCCACGGCTCTCCTCACTCGTACCTCAAACTGTCTTTCTGCTATCTCTTCCTGGATGTCTCAGCGCTTTCTTAAACTCAACATGTCTAAGACTGAGCTGATCATCTTCCCACCCTCCCGCACAGCCTCACCTCCCACAATCCCATTATCCATTGATGGCACGACTATCTCCCCTAGCCCCCAAGTACGCTGTCTTGGCGTAATCCTTGACTCCTCCCTCTCCTTCAAACCACACATTCAGCACCTCTCACAAACCTGTCATTTTCATCACAAAAACATTTCTAGAATCAGACCTTTTCTCACCCAGGATGCCACTAAGATCATTATTCACTCACTGATTATTTCCAGACTGGACTACTGTAATCTCCTCTTAACTGGCCTCCCTGACAATTACCTCTCTCCACTCCAATCTATCCTCAATGCTGCTGCCCGGCTCATCTTCCTCACCAAACGCACTACGTCTACCTCCCCTCTCCTACAGGCCCTCCACTGGCTTCCCTTCCCTTTCAGAATCCAATTCAAACTTCTCACACTCACTTACAAAGCACTCACCCACTCCTCTCCCATCTACATCTCTGACCTTATCTCCCTTTACTCTCCCACCCGTCCTCTTCGCTCTGCTAATGCACGCCAACTCTCCTGTCTTCTGATTACTTCCTCCCACTCCTATCTCCAAGATTTTTCAAGTGCTGCTCCCTTTCTCTGGAATTCTTTACCTCTCCCCCTCAGACTCTCCACCTCTCTACAAAACTTCAAACGGGCTCTTAAGACCCATTTCTTTACCAAACCTAGCCAAATCTCAACATAACCCTCTGTTCCACGCTCTCAATGTACCCCATCTGTGTCATCCCTGTCTGTCTACCCCTCCCCTTAGAATGTAAGCTCTCACGAGTAGGGCCCTCTTCCCTCATGTGCTTATACTTTTCTTACTTTAATAATCCTCAACTGCCCAGATCCCACAGTTTTTTGACCACCTGGAACTTATCTCTATGTTTACTGGTGTATTTATGCTTAGTTGCCCTGTACTTGTCCTATATTGTATTCAACTGTAAGTCACTGTTTTCCTATTTTTTTAATGTGCATTTGTACTCTGTAATTGGGCGCTGCGGAACCCTTGTGGCGCCATATAAATAAAGGATAATAATAATAATAATGTACACGCACGCACATTCATGCTAGAGTTAATTTTGTTGGGATCCAATTAACCTACTGGTATGTTTTTGGATTGTGGGAGAAAATCGGAGTGCCCAGAGGAAACCCATGCAGGTACGGGGAGAAGAGGTGTACAGTGGAATGCACAGTCTGAGGCAAGAGTCAGCAGTCAGAGCTGGTGAGCAGGAACCAAAAACGTGTATAACAAATTGAAAAGTCCAAGCACAGGTTCCTGGGAATTCTTTCAATAGGGCACTCTGCATGTGGATTGAACACTGAAGTCATGCGAGTGGTAAGGTTTCTGTGACGGGCTGTAATAGTGTACATAGTGAGACAATAAATCAATGTTTCTATCACTTGGTCTACACAGTATATATTTAAAATGTATTCATATAAAAACATCATATACAAACACATGTAAATACTACCCCAGCGAATCATGTATCTAAAATTTGGTGTAGCAGCATAAGTTCATATTGTAGCAACATAAACTGAAATTCGTCCAGCAACAGTGTCTAAAACAGACTGTAGTAGTGTCCTCTAGCCTCTGGCAAGATGGCAGCCCCCATGCAGCAGAAACATTATTGTAAAGTTGAATACACAGAAACATCCTGAAATGACTGATCTGTGAAGACATGAAAGCCAGTGAATCATCAGTGCTTGTGAGGTAAGTGGGTCTAGGAACCTGCAGTGTGACAATTTCCATGTCTGTACCTTGTCCTTATCTTATGTGGCTCGTACATGTTACCGGCGAATCCTTGAAAACGATCACATCCCCAACCTGACAGTTCTGATCACTGTCCTACATGTCACCAAAATATACCACACATTGGCACTGTGACTGTGAACTTTAACTACCAGCATCCTTTGTGACTAGCCTGCATAACCCTGAACCTTCTGACTCCTGAGTCCTCACTGTCTCTGGATCTGAGTTTGGATTTGTACTACGAGGTATTGAAAGACCTGAGATACAAGCCTCTCTTCTCAGGATTGTCATTAAATTAATAGTATTTACATACATGACGTTGATTATCAGCAGTACAATCTAACTGCTCCAGATAGCATATTGATCTCTACAGTTGATACTTAAATCACTGCTGCCTCAGTTTTATATTATAAAGTTGGGCCAGTCTATCTGCATTACTAGTCCAAATTTCATTTTGAACAGGTTGAATGGTTGACAGTAACCACGTTGACATAAGAATTTAAAAAATGGTTACAACTGTCAAAAGCCACAAGGTTGACATCCTCAAACTGTCGACAGATTCACAATGTCAGCATCTGTTATGTAATGAGAACTGTCAATATTCTGAGGATGCCTACATGGTTAGGCTCACAGGAGGGTTAGGGTTAGGTGAGGGGGGCTAGGATTATTCACTTGGGAGGGTTAGGAACTGCTCCTTAAATGACTATCGGGACGGAAACCCTGGAGCCGCTGCTACCAATAGGAGAAGGTATGACACTGACGATTTATCAACCATTCCTTATGTCAACATATCATCTGGGTAGACATAATGAACATCGACATAACTAGGGTGATGCATTATGTGCCACCACACATATTGCTGCAGGGTAGATGGCGCTGTTGGCAGCACTTGTCAATAATCTGTTTTAATAACTCACTTGTAGCTTCTCCCCTTTTTAAAGGCCAGCTTTTCCTGACTGCACTGGTCTTCTTCCCCCACCCCTTTCATCGCTAATACCTATAACTTGAGATCTCTTTGATATTCAGTCACAATGTCCTTACATTTCAAGATGCTGACATACATACCCGGGATTCGAACCCATTGCCTGTGGCATTGCAGTCAGACACTATATTCATTAAGCTATCCGCCCTTGCATTGAAAGCTAGATAATTCTTAGCTATAGAATTCTAACTATTTGAAGCTTACCTTGCACTTTGTGAAAAAAATAGCAGCATTGCAGCTGAGCCGATCTTTGTAGTGTGTGGCTGCACACTACATAGATCTGCTCGATTGCAATGCTGCTTATTTTTTCACAAAGTACAAGTAGTTTCATATAGTTAGAAATCTCGTCGCTTTTATGCAGGATCACATAGCTCAATGACTGGAATGCAACAGGTTATGGGTTTAAATGCTGGGTATGGCAGTATATTGACATTGGGATAGTTAACAATTGGTATTGTAACTGAACAACAACGAGTCCTCAAGTTAAATGCAAGAATGTGGTATAAAGAGGATTTGTGTCTAAATTAATTTGCTTGCATAACACACACACACACACACACACACACACACACACACACACACACACACACACACACATATATAATTTGGGAAGGGGCATCATAGCATAGCCTTTTTTGGGGATTCATTTTTTCATTACTCCTCCCCATAAGGGCGATGGGGGGGGGTTGGGTTAGCGGGCCAGTTCTCTAGCTCAGGGCACCAATAAGTCTAGTTACGGCTCTGGTGGAGCAGGCCTGTCCAATTAGGTTAGATTAGTTTGATTTCATTATGACCATGAGACTATGGTTTGTGAAAGGCTCAAAGTTACAGTTAGTAAAGCTGGCATGATTGTTAGGGACTATCATAATGAGAATTAACTCACTGCCCCTTGTGATGTTCAATGAGCATCATATGGCCACCAATTGTTCAATGTTTACAGAGCATAAATAATGCTAAAAAATAAAAACAGATTCATCCTGTTACCTTATATGACATTTGCTTTGAGTAAGACTAATTAGATTAATGAATGTTAAATAAAACAACCTTTGTTCTGTGCATTTTCTGTCAATTCTCCAGACGTGTGTGTGGTTCTTAAATACTTTCTGTGTTTTCTGTAACTGTAATACATTATTTCAACTACAGAGAAAACAGAACCATGCTTTATGCCTCCTAGCCCCAAATTCCACTGCTCTCAGAAAAACCAACTGGCTATGTGACGTTGTTATTTACACGGGTTTATGTACTTGTAAGCACCAAACAATATTCCTTTACTGTACTTGTTCCTTTTCTGATACTTAAATAAAATCATCAATTAAAGGTTCAGCAACAGTTAATAAGAAGAAATGAATTTTACCTTAACACTGAACAGCACTTCTTATAACAAGTCAATACTGCACGTTTATTTGTTTTTTTGTCAATAAGCCACTTTAACTACTGTACTTTGTTACATTTTCATTCAATGCTTATGGAGGTTATGAGTTCCCATTTTTATATTTCTAGCTGTGATGTTGGATTATTATGCAGAAATTATTATGGAGGTTATGAGTTCCCATTTTTATATTTCTAGCTGTGATGTTGGATTATTATGCAGAAATTATAAAGTGTGTGATTAGCATATATGCGTATAGCTAGCTAACATTGTAACATGATCAGAATTTGCCAAAACACCTGAAAATTTAGTTGACTGACCGAAGCAAAATTCCTTATGGCAACAACTTATTATTCCAGATGGCTGCAGTTTACAAAACATTTTAGTTTCTATGCATAAGTAGGCTTGAATTGCATTTGATGGCATACCCCCTTTATCCAACTGTGTTGATATAATATCAGGGTTTCTGGCAAATTGCACTGAAACACAAATGCAGAGGTTAACAAGAATCATTTCCTTCCCAGGTCCAGGGGTGGATTTAGGGCACCCCTAGGCACAACAGTAACAGCCAGCCCCCTACCGTCTAATTTTATTATTTTTATTGATTGCTTATAAGACCTCATTTGATGATAGCCAATTTAATACAATACAGTACAGTGGAAATATTTCATAGTTTCTGGTACTTTTTGTGCTGACATTACCATCACAAGCGTCCAAGTGCCACCCCTAAGCAAGTGCCACCCCTAGGCATGTGCCTCACATGCCTATTGTGAAACTTGTCACTGCCCATCATAGTCATTCAGGGGCTGCACTTCCAGAAAAAACATTTACAGAGTACAGATGGCCCAGTAAAATAAGTAGAAGCTCCTGTTTGATATAAATGGTACATTGAAAAAAAAAAGGTATCTTCTACATAATCTAAAATTTCAGAAAACTGTTGTAACTATTCCAATAATACTCAAAAAAGCAATGAAATTCTGACTTTTTAGGCTGACGCCTTAATGGATGTCTTACTTGCTTAATACAGATATGGCATGCCATCTCACCCTGTGGGTAAGTGCAGATTCAGCACTCTCATGGAGTGAAATTGTTGTCTCGCACACAATGGGGGAGCTGCTAATTCACAGATATGTTTTCTCACTGGAATACACACATGCAGTCTATGCACCTGAAGGTCTGAGTAGTTTTGTGACATACCCATTCCACTCAGTACCCACAGCCATCCCACTGGGTTCCAACATCCCTCTCACTTTCTATATCCATCCCATTCAGTATTCACATGCCGCTCCCACAAACATTCCACTTAATTGCAAAAACTATCATACTCTGTCTAATTCTCAGTCCACACATCCCACTTTTCAAATCCAAACTAAGCCTCAGTCTCAAGTACCATTCAGCTTTATAAATACCTACCGTCCCACATTTTACTCTCCGTCCCACCCTACATCCCACTCTCTCTCCACATCCCAATCAGACCCCATCTCTGGATCTGTCCCATTACCTCATATCCTGGTTTTTCCAGTGGATGTGGGCCCGCAAAAATGCCAATTCCATCAGGGCTCTTCCCTATATCCCAGGGTGATGTGTACAGGGCAGGCCTGGATTTCCCACACGGAAACCTAGGCACATGCCTAAGGCCCCATGTGTTTCAATGGGCCCTTGGACAGGCCCCACGAAGAAATCTGGCCTGTCCAAAATGTTCAAACAGAAGAGGAAAGGAACTCTCGTTTTTTGGGGGGCACTCATTGAACGATGTAGTCTAATAAAATATAACCTTTAATTCATCATTAAAATATAATGCCACAAAACAAAACAAAAACATTACCATATATAGAAAAGACCAGATTCACACCCGTATTTCCGTGCGAAATGTATTATGATCGCGTGTGAGGGGTGAGTAAAACTGGTTGGATATCTCCTATATATGTTACAATCAAAAGATGCCCAGAGCACACCTTATGTTTAATATGGATTTATGGAAAACATAGCATTCAAATTAGAATAAAACTAGTTAGATGTCAATAAATCTCTGCAACGTTTTAACGGGCATGGTTAGTGGTCGGCGCCATAGAAAATATGGGCGTGATACACAGCCTAGATAGCGACCATCCCCCAGTCCGCATTCACAAATCTGTGTGGGCTGATGGGCAATGTATTAAATAGCAACAAATTAGGATTAATTAAATCTCAGTTAATCATATAGTCATCATAACAATTTCTGGTACACCAGTTGAAAAACTCCCTATACAACACGTAATTGTATTGTCTTATATATTTATCATAAAATACATTTTTAATACAAGCGTAAATTAATTCAAAATTATCTCAGTACAAATACTGTATTGAGATAATTTTGAAATAATTTCCACTTGTATTAAAAATGTATTTTATGATAAATATATGAGCCAATATATTTATGTGTTGTATAGGGAGTTTTTCAACTTGTGTACCAGAAATTGTTATCATGACTATATGATTAACTTAGATTTAATTAATCCTAATTTTTATAAATAGTGATGGTATCGCTGTTTTTTTGAAAGGATTCATTCTATGAGATTCATTGCAAACTGCTACTATTCTTATTGTTAGAACTGTGCCCCTTATTTGACAACGACAATGTTTTCATTTTTCTGAAAAGATTGATTCCTTGAGACCTATTGAGGAAGTCGCACCTTTTATATCCCTGTGATTATCAAACCAGCTATTTAAGTCTTGGTATGTACATGTATTTATTTGTTAGCGATTTTTTATGACTGACACACCTTACACTAAAAATTAAATTCAAATACTTTCAGAATTTTACGTGAGTCAACAGTCGAACCAATAATTATCTTGGTCATAGGAGTTGGAGACCATACTTTAGGTATGCATATAGTAGAATTGGCTTGACCGTGGAATAAATTACATGGACAAGTATCTCTATATCAATACCAACATCTGTGTGTGTTTTTTTAGCAGTTGGCAAAAAACGCTGACATATGGTTGTCGGCATTCCCAACGGACTATAATCAAGAGCATTTTTAGACTGCCCCTAAGGAATTATGCTCAATTAGTTTGAAGGTATGTTATCTCTTATGATCAATTAATAGGTGGGAAACCATTAAAAATGGTCCACATTTGATTCCCGTTTTCTTTCTTTCTATTAGGCAGTGTTTACAGAAACACTACCATTTTATAGATTTTAGATCCTAAAAGGAGTATCTTTCAAGCTCCGGCTAAGAACCTGAATATAGGAGCTCCACCCACTAAATCCTGATAAAGGAGATTTCGATTAATTCCTATTTTGAGGTATGTTGGGTTACTATTTGTAACACCAAAGCTGATAATAATAAACAATGTTTCAGTAGTCCCATCAAACAAACACATCTTAGAATGTGCTATTCATATTTTAGGTTACGATCTGCCATATAAATTAATCGAGAGCAAATTAGCCTTTTTTCTATATGCGGTATGTATATATATTTTTTATCACATACATATGTATGTTTATATATGTGTATATACATATATACATATATAATATTCCTATCTCACAATAGCAGTTTTTCTCAAATAGAACATTATTATTTCTTTCCCCAAACAAGTTACCCCTGATGAAGTCGATAAGACGAAACGCGTTGGGTTTGTCAGTCAGGAAATCGCACCTTAGTTTGTGAAGATACTCCCTTCGAGCTCGCACCTTGAAAAAGGTGAGGGAGTATCTAGGATCCATCTCACAAACATGTTGGCTGTGGTTGTGTTTTATTGATACAATTTTATATTGTGTATTAAAATTCATATGTTCATTCATACGTTATTAAAATAACCTTTTTATTAATTGGCCTGTTGGCCTCTTGTTTGGGTGACTTTTTGGTGAGGGGTGTCTGTTACAGATCCCCAGATCTAAACATCCTCCAGTCCACATTTTCCGACGAAATAAACGCTGGAAGAATTGTGTAATTACAGTTTATCATTAGCGCACTTGGGAATCTGTGTTTTCTCTGTATGTTTGTGAGGTCTCCCAACAAAGACCTCTCCCAGTGTGTCGCTCCTGTGTTGGCGCAAGATAAAGATACTTCTGTGTGTTTTTTATATATATATATATATATATATATATACACTGCTCAAAAAAATAAAGGGAACACTAAAATGACACATCCTAGATCTGAATGAATGAAATATTCTTATTAAATACTTTGTTCTTTACATAGTTGAATGTGCTGACAACAAAATCACACAAAAATTATCAATGGAAATCAAATTTATTAACCCATGGAGGTCTGGATTTGGAGTCACACTCAAAATTAAAGTGGAAAAAAAACACACTACAGGCTGATCCAACTTTGATGTAATGTCCTTAAAACAAGTCAAAATGAGTCTCAGTAGTGTGTGTGGCCTCCACGTGCCTGTATGACCTCCCTACAATGCCTGGGCATGCTCCTGATGAGGTAGCGGATGGTCTCCTGAGGGATCTCCTCCCAGACCTGGACTAAAGCATCCGCCAACTCCTGGACAGTCTGTGGTGTACATGGCGTCGGTGGATGGAGTGAGACATGATGTCCCAGATGTGCTCAATTGGATTCAGGTCTGGGGAACGGGCAGGCCAGTCCATAGCATCAATGCCTTCGTCTTGCAGGAACTGCTGACACACTCCAGCCACATGAGGTCTAGCATTGTCTTGCATTAGGAGGAACCCAGGGCCAACCGCACCAGCATATGGTCTCACAAGGGGTCTGAGGATCTCATCTCGGTACCTAATGGCAGTCAGGTTACCTCTGGTGAGCACATGGAGGGCTGTGCGGCCCCCCAAAGAAATGCCACCCCACACCATTACTGACCCACTGCCAAACCGGTCATGCTGGAGCATGTTGCAGGCAGCAGAACGTTCTCCTTGGCGTCTCCAGACTCTTCACGTCTGTCACATGTGCTCAGTGAGAACCTGCTTTCATCTGTGAAGAGCACAGGGCACCAGTGGCGAATTTGCCAATCTTGGTGTTCTCTGGCAAATGCCAAACGTCCTGCACGGTGTTGGGCTGTAAGCACAACCCCCACCTGTGGACGTCGGGCCCTCATCCTACCCTCATGGAGTCTGTTTCTGATCGTTTGAGTAGACACATGCACATTTGTGGCTTGCTGAAGGTAATTTTGCAGGGCTCTGGCAGTGCTCCTCCTGTTCCTCCTTGCACAAAGGTGGAGGTAGCGGTCCTGCTGCTGGGTTGTTGCCCTCCTACGGCCTCCTCCACGTCTCCTGATGTACTGGCCTGTCTCCTGGTAGCGCCTCCATGCTCTGGACACTAAAGTCCAAAAAAATAGGCACTCTCCAAGTCACTTTTAAATTTGCTTAGAACGTTTTATATTTTTATATTTGCAATAAGATATGTCTATATGCAAAGTATGTTATAAAACGTTCTAAGCAAATTTAAAAGTGACTTGGAGAGTGCCTATTTTTTTGGACTTTGTCTGTACTGGAATCACCCAGACCAGGGATCAACCTGTGTAGTGCACCCCACTGCTGAATCTTTGATGAGAGTGCTGGACTTTCTACTGATATATATATATATATCTTTGTGTATATTCAGGCCCAGGCCCAGAGTATATCGTTTTCAACTACTGTATATGGTGGAATTGCAGTCTCCTTTACACACTCATCTATACACCCAGATCCTGTCCAGTCCAAGAAATACAAGTTCATGAACCAATAATCTGAGAATGCAGGCTATTGACTTATAAGGACTAGTGACTTAGGGCCTGATTCAGATATGTACGCAATGCTGATGTTCATACAACTGAGTGATTATTGGTAGACTGTACATGTGCCACGATTGCAATATGCATGGACCAAGGTACTTTTGTGATGCGGCTCGCAATCAGGAATGAAAATATAACGCTATGGATTGTTTGCAGGATGGGGGCCTCAAACCGTTATCTTGTGTAGGGCCCCATGAGGTCTACATCCGGCTCTGGTACAGGGGTAAAGAAATAATTAGTGTACAAGTGCAATTTCTCTACAGATCCTCACCAGGTCCAGCTCTACCATTAGGCAGCTTTAGGCAGCTGCCTAGGACACCAGAATCTGGGGGGCGGCACTGACACTCTCTATCACAAATGTAAGAATGTCTCTGTACTTAACAACTTGCCTGGCATGGTCGCATCAGATGCAACCACACCAGGCAGTGTTTTATCTGACCTGGTCGCACTGGATGTGACCAACCAGATAAACAGTGCTAGCAGCAGCAGGGAAGGGAAACTTCCCTCCGCTGCTGCTGTCAGAGGGACCGGAAGGTCCCTCTGTCTCCCTGCACCCTCCCCACAGTGTTGCTGTGCTGCCGACCGTTGCTGATCAGTCAGCATGGCAGGATTACCCCCACCCCCCACCCCTACCCCCAGCTGCTGCAGACGATAGCAGCCGCTGGGGAAGTGTAAAGCAAACCGCCCCCCCCCCCCCCCCCCCCCAGAGGCCCCCCTGTATACCTGGTGACTGTTTGGCTCTAAAAAGTAAAATTGCGATGGTTGCGGTGTTACCGATGTTCCAATGGTCACGATTTTCCAGGCCAATGTTTGGTAGAAAAAAAACATTTTAAATTTTTTTTTTCTTTTTCTTTTTTACTAAAATAATTTTGCATATCGTTAAATTCATGTTGTTCACCTAATTCACTCATAAAAGCCCCCAACAATTTCTGAGCGATTTTTTTGGGGGAAAAATTCAGTTAAGTGGTTAATGAAGGCGTGGCTAGGGAATTTATATCATGCCGCCTTTGCACTTTCACATTAGGGGCTGGGAAGTGGGTATTGATGGTTGTGGTGGGGGAGCAATAGTCTGAAGTTTTACCTAGGGTGCCGAGAAATCTTGCACCGGCCCTGATCCCCACATGGCCTGTCACCTGACATATGCAATATTTTGAAAAGCCGTATCTTTAACATGCGGTTTATTTTGCTAAATGAAAAATAAAATCAACTTTCTCAAAAACCTTAACCCAGAAAGGTCCTAAACTGATAGAAGAACTATTGGACAAAACAAACCCACCGATCTGAGTGAAACTGGTCACGATGGCTTCTGTGTACAGCCAATCTTCATCTTCAGCCTGGAAAGAGAAAATGGAATAAGGGCTATGGGGGTCATTCCGAGTTGATCGCTCCCTAGCTAGTTTTAGCAGCCGTGCAAACGCTATGCCGCTGCCCACTGGGGAGTGTATTTTAGCTTAGCAGAAGTGCGAACGCATGTGCAGCCGAGCTCTGCAAAAACAGTTTGTGCAGTTTCTGAGTAGCTCTGAACCTACTCAGCGCTTGTGATCACTTCAGCCTATTCGTGTCCGGATTTGACGTCATACACCTGCCCAGCGAACGCCCAGCCACGCCTGCATTTTTTCGGACACACCTGCATTTTTGCAAACACTCCCTGAAAATGGTCAGTTGACACCCAGTAACGCCCCCTTCCTGTCAATCTTCTAGCTGCCGTCAGTGCGAAGAAAAACTTCGCTAGAACCCGAGCACAACCACAAAGGGCTTTGCACCCGTACGTCACGCGTGCGCATTGCGGGGCATACGCATGCACAGAAATGCAGTTTTTTCACCTGATCGCTGCGCTGCAAAAATCGGCAGCGAGCAATCAACTCGGAATGACCCCCTGTGTACTCTATTTAGGTCTGCATTGTGTCACCACTTTGTTACTAGCAAGGATTCGGGGTTTGTGTAATAAAACCACTGGTGATTTGGGTGATCTGCATTGTAAAGCAATCAGTGTGATTTGGAGGAAATTAAAGGTGTAGATATGAAATATGAGCAATAGTCATTGTAGAAATCATAAGACAGTCAGCTGCTGCCAATCATGACTGTCCTTCACCATTTACAGTATGTTAACTGAAGATTCTTCTGCTTCTGGTTATAACTTTTGCTTGGGCACGCTTGTAGTTTTCTGCTAGCTCGTAGTAGCTACGAGTTACTGGTATGGTATATTAGTTTGGCATCATTCTTACTGCTGGATTCAGAGAGTCTGATTCAGAACTGAATGCATGCCTGTTCTGCAGATGTAGTTTGTATGT
Source organism: Pseudophryne corroboree (assembly GCF_028390025.1). NCBI lineage: Eukaryota > Metazoa > Chordata > Amphibia > Anura > Myobatrachidae > Pseudophryne > Pseudophryne corroboree. The sequence continues at coordinate 607,032,604 of NC_086448.1, read as the reverse complement.
TTTCACACTCCAGTTGATGCAGAGCTATATGCTATTCACTCTCATCACCACTTGTGGCTGAAGTTCATAGCTGGGGTGTTTGCACATAGACTATGTTTAATGAGAGCATGTTAAGCTTAGTTATGAGTAGTTATGAGTAGTGATGAGCGGGTTCGGTTCCTCGAGATCCGAACCCCCCCGAACTTGACCCATTTTACACGGTTCCGAGGCAGCCTCGGATCTTCCCGCCTTGCTCGGTTAACCCGAGCGCGCCCGAACGTCATCATCCCGCTGTTGGATTCTCGCGAGACTCGTATTCTATATAAGGAGCCGCGCGTCGCCGCCATTTTCACTCGTGCATTGGATATGATAGCGAGAGGACGTGCAGCGTTCTCTCAGTTTCTGTGTTCAGTGTGCTGCAAATATCTGTGCTCAGTGTGCTGCAAATATCTGTGCTCAGTGTGATTGCAAATATCTGTGCTCAGTGTGCTGAAAATATCTACGTTCTCTGCCTGAAAAACGCTACATATCTGTGCTGCATTGTAGTATATAGTAGGAGGACAGTGCAGAATTTTGCTGACCACCAGTATTATATAGCAGTACGGTACAGTAGTCCACTGCTCTACCTACCTCTGTGTCGTCAAGTATACTATCCATCCATACCTGTGCTGCATTTTAGTTGTGCACAGTATATATAGTAGGAGGACAGTGCAGAATTTTGCTGACCACCAGTATATATATTGATAATGTCAATTATTACCTTTAAACATGAAGCTATATACTAATACCGTGGAGCCGTTATGGCCGCTAGACCACGTGCACGTGCTACGCACTTTGTACGCTATTTGCGTACAGAGTCCTGCACGTGGTACGCACTTGGCGTACACACGCTGCGCTGAGTGTACGGATTACACACAGCTGGCGCACACACAGTGGATAACCTTTTAAACCTTGCTAATAAAACACAGTGAGAATATACTTATACTCTAAACCTTAATAACCAAGTAATGTAATGATGTAACGATTAGAAACCTTAACAAGGTGTATGCTGTTTGAGCAATTGAGACGCTAAGGAAAGCCCTTTGCAGTAAACAGTGAAAACACAAGACCTGGTTTGGATTTAAAAACCACAGCAGCTCTAACACCGCCGTGGATGGTTTAGAGAAAAAGGGAAACACAATACAAGTTATACACTACAAACTAACATGGAAATCTAACAGAATAACAGAAAAATAATACATAAACAATAGCGAATAATCGCAAACAAGAGCGAACAGAATGAGAACACAATGGGAACAAATGGCGAACAAAATGGATAACAAAATGGCTACAGAGAAATATACATACGTGGGGATGATTCGCAGGCGCGTCCTGGATCCAGCCCTCAGCATTCAGAGAGAAAGCCTTCTGAGAGAATGAGTGTCTGGCCAGGCAATGGTGGTCTTTATATATGTTAGGATCTCCTGCTCTGTGCTGCCACGTCGCCATGGCAACTGGGAGGCAAGTGTTAGCGAAGTAACCTGAGCGCAGCTGATACTCCGGTCCGGGTTTTTACTGTGTAGTGGTTACAGGCTCTGTGCACGGCAGGGAATCCGGCGCTGGTTTTGTGCTCACAGTCTGTGAGGTCTGAGTGGGGCGTGGACAGCACCTGCTATATAAACCATCCTCTCAGGCTAGGCAAATGCTGCTGAATCTTTGTTTGTTAGTCAGTTCCAGAGAGTTAGCTAGTACTGTGTGACTTTGTATTTACTTGTTGCTTACTGCGAATAGGCCTTGGGATTCGGTACTTCATTCTGCCAATCCGGACCTAGCAGTAAGACTGGAGTCAGTTGTTTGACCTGCTGGGGTTCTTTTGCTATTCTGTGAACCCAGCAGGTTTGCGGCTGTACTCTCAGACCTGCTTGCTTAATCCTCCCTCACTGTGCAGGGCGTCCAGGTGTCAGTTTAGTGGCAGTAAGCTGAACCTGTGCCCTGCAAGTGGGGGTTAGGATTGTGGATACTCTCCTTGTGTCTATATTTCTATCTCTGACCATGGAGTTTATTCCCACACCCGTTGGTAACCCTTTGGGTTTTTTTCTGTTGCTCTTAGCAACATAATTTCAGGTGCTCCACATGTTAAATCACTACACATCGCTTCATTGTCCGCTTTATTCCATCTGAGCATTCCTGACACTAGGGAGACACCCAATTCCTGAGCCTTTAGGCTTCTCCGTTCACTTTGTGTTTATTAGTTATTTCATCACCTCCTGTGTTTGTTATGTTATACTGTCTGTGAGTTCGTTTGCTTCGCTTCCCTCTCTGTTCATACACCGGTATACTCCTGTTAGCACTGGTGTGCGTAACATATTCAGCAGCCCTACTCCTGTTGAAATTTTGTGGGAGTATGGAGCATACCCCTCAAAATACTTTGCAACAGGTGGTCGATCAGGTGCAGGTCCTGACTCGACAATTTAATGAGATGTCCATTAAAATGAACACCCCGCAGGCCGCTAGCAGAGCTCCCGCAGCAGCAGCGGCAAGTTCAGGGGTTAAGGAGCCGAAAGTAAATCTCCCGGACCATTTTTCTGGAGATCGCTCGCAGTTCTTTTGTTTCAAGGAGAGCTGTAAGCTATATTTCAGGCTTAGGCCCCAGTCTTCTGGGTCGGAGATTCAGCGGGTGGGCATGGTGATTTCCTTGCTACAAGGAGACCCACAGGTCTGGGCATATGGGTTACAGCCTGACTGTCCGTCGCTTAAAAGTGTTGATGCTTTTTTTACGGCACTGGGCATTTTGTATGATGACCCTGACAAGATGGCTTCAGCCGAGGCTCAGATTACGGTTCTTAAGCAAGGGCGACGGCCAGCTGAGGTTTATAGTACGGAGTTTTGGAGGTTGGCTCATGATACCCAGTGGAATGACCCAGCCCTGAGAAACCAGTACCGAAGGGGCCTTTCTGACCAGATAAAGGACCAACTGGTACAATATCCCTCGCCTGATAGCTTAGATCAGCTCATGCAGTTATCCATCCGGGTGGATAGACGGCTGAGAGAGCGTAGGCTTGAAAGGGAGACCGCAGTTTCCTTTTTTCCCAAGGGAACCTCAGACTCTGAGGAATATTCCGAGGAGCCTATGCAGATTGGGGCTACCCGCCTCTCCTCGCGTGAGAAGACGCGGAGGAGACAGCAGGGTTTGTGTTTGTACTGTGGGAATAAAGGTCATGTTGTAGTATCATGCCCAGAAAAACCGGAAAACTTCAGGGCCTGAGGGTGATGGGAAATATCCTGCAGGCCAGAAGTCAGAATTTCCTAAAAAGACTTTTCTCATTCCGGTGACTTTGGAGATCCTCGGTCAAACTGTCAAGACTGAGGCCTTTGTTGACAGTGGGGCCGATGGGGTTTTCATGGACCGTCAATTCGCCCTGGAACACTCTGTTCCCTCAGTACCTTTGGCATCAGAGATTGAGATCTGTGGGTTAAACGGGGAACCATTGTCCCAGGGTAAAATTACCTCCTGCACCAGCCAAATTCCTTTGTTTATTGGAGCCACACACTCTGAAAAATTGTCTTTTTATGTGACTGTCTGTTCTTTTGCCCCATTGGTTTTGGGGTTACCCTGGTTAAGGGCCCATAACCCTCAATTTGACTGGGTCTCTGGGAAGATTCTTAGTTGGGGTAGTGATTGTTTCAGGAGTTGCTTGAGCCTTCCAGTCAGGCTCTCGCAGCTAAGTTTGCCAGGATTGCCAGGATGTTATGCAGATTTTGCGGATGTGTTCTCCAAAAAAGTTGCGGAGGTACTACCTCCCCATCACCCCTATGACTGTGCCATTGATTTGTTGCCGGATGCTAAGCTTCCCAAGAGCAGGTTGTACTCCCTGTCACGTCCTGAGACTCAGGCTATGGCAGAGTACATTCAGGAGAACTTGGCTAAGGGATTTATCAGACCCTCACAGTCCCCAGTTGGGTCGGGGTTCTTTTTCGTGGGTAAAAAGGACGGTTCGTTGCGACCCTGCATCGACTTCAGGGAATTGAACCGTATCACGATTAAAAACTCGTACCCACTGCCTCTCATTTCGGTTTTGTTTGACCAGCTTCGTACTGCCACCATTTTTTCTAAGATTGACCTACGCGGTGCTTACAATCTAATCCGAATAAGAGAGGGGGATGAATGGAAGACTGCCTTTAATACCCACTCAGGGCATTATGAATATTTAGTGATGCCTTTTGGGCTCTCTAATGCCCCGGCAGTCTTCCAGGAATTCATGAACGATGTGCTCAGGGACTATTTGGATAGATTCTTAGTTGTTTATCTAGATGACATCCTAATCTTCTCTCATTCCCTGGAGGAACATCGGAAGCATGTACGCTTAGTCCTCCAGAAACTCAGAGACCACCAGCTTGGGGCAAAGCTGGAGAAGTGCGAGTTTGAAGTCCAGCAAATCGCATTTCTAGGGTATATTATCTCCTCAGAAGGTTTCCAAATGGAGGGTTCTAAGGTACAGGCAGTCCTGGATTGGGTGCAGCCCACTAGTTTGAAGGCGCTTCAGCGTTTTCTGGGCTTTGCGAATTTTTATAGACGGTTTATCGCTGGATTTTCGTCTATAGTGGCCCCCTTGGTGGCACTCACTAAGAAAGGGGCGGATGTTGCTCACTGGTCTTGTGAGGCCAAAGCGGCCTTTGCCCGTCTCAAAAGGGCATTTGTCTCGGCCAAGGTGCTGCGACACCCAGATCCAGAGCGTCCTTTTGTGGTAGAAGTGGATGCCTCTGAGATAGGTATTGGGGCAGTGCTCTCTCAGATGGGGGTGTCTGATAATCGCCTTCATCCCTGTGCTTACTTTTCTCGTAAATTTTCGTCTGCCGAGATGAATTATGATGTGGGTAACCGGGAATTGTTGGCTATAAAGGATGCACTCGGGGAGTGGAGACACTGGCTTGAGGGGGCTAAGTTTGTGGTCTCAATTCTCACCGACCATAAGAATCTGGCATATTTAGAGTCAGCGAAGCGGCTCAATGCCAGGCAGGCACGATAGGCTTTGTTTTTTGCTCGCTTTAATTTTTTGATAACATATCGCCCTGGGTCAAAAAACATCAAGGCTGATGCGCTCTCGCGGAGTTTTGCTCCAGTTCAAGAGACCACTGAGGAGCCATTGCCCATTGTGTCCCCATCATGTATTAAAGTGGGCATTACCCAGGACCTCTTGTCATTAGTCCTTAGAGCACAGGAGCAGGCTCCTCCAGACCTTCCGGTAGGTCTCTTGTTTGTGCCTCCTAGGTTAAGACAGCGAGTGTTCCTGGAATTCCATGCCAAGAGGTCGGCAGGGCATCCGGGTATTGCCAGAACTCGGGAGTTGCTGTCTAGGGTGGTGTGGTGGCCCTCGGTGGCTAGGGATGTGGATCAGTGGGTTCCGGCATGTGACGTTTGTGCCCGAAATAAAACTCCTAGAGGGGTTCCTGTCGGCCCATAACATCCACTCTCTATTCCGTCTAAGCCATGGACCCACATTTCCATGGATTTTGTGGTGGACTTGCCCAAATCCTCGGGGATGACAGCCATTTGGGTTGTCGTTGACAGGTTTTCGAAGATGGCGCATTTCGTTCCACTGGTTGGGTTGCCATCGGCCAGACGCCTGTCTGAGTTATTTATGCAGCATGTTGTGCGCCTCCACGGGTGGCCACTTGATGTGGTCTCTGATCGTGGATCCCAGTTTGTGGCCAAACTCTGGAGGGCATTTTGTTATGATCTCCAGATTTCTGTGAGCTTGTCGTCAGGCTACCATCCACAGTCTAATGGGCAGACTGAGAGGGTGAACCAGTCCTTGGAGCAGTTCCTCAGGTGTTATGTCTCCAAGTGTCATACTGACTGGGTTGCTCATCTGTCCATGGCGGAGTTTGCCTATAACAACACGGCTCACTCTGCTACAGGGATCTCTCCCTTCCTTTGTGTGTATGGGCATCATCCTAAGGCCAATTCTTTTGACCCCCTGGATTCCACGCCTGGTGGTTCCTCTGTTGTTTCGGGCCTTAGGGGTATTTGGAGGAAAGTGAAGAAAGCCCTTGTGTCTGTGTCATTAGTGACCAAAAGGGTTTTTGATAAGCGGAGAAGACCCTGCAGCTTCAAATTAGGAGACTTCGTCTGGTTGTCCACCAAGAATTTGAAGTTGAGACAGCCATCTCATAAGTTTGGCCTTCGGTTCATCGGCCCTTATAAGATCACCAGGGTTATCAATCCGGTAACATTTCAGTTAGATCTGCCCCGTTCATTGGGTATCAATAAAACATTTAATTGTTCCCTTTTAAAACTGGCGGTTAGTAATCCTTCTTCCAGTGGAAGACCTTCTCCTCTTCTGATACGGGGTCAGAGGGAGTTGGTGGTTGAAAGGGTTCTTGACTCCAAGATGGTTCGGGGTCGGCTGTCATTTTTGGTGCACTGGAAGGGGTATGGCCCGGAGGAGCGGTCGTGGGTGCGCAGTTGTGATCTTCATGCCCCCAGACTGATACGCTCTTTCTTCTCGCAGTTTCCCGATAAACCCGGTGGTAGGGGTTCTTTGACCCCTCGTCAGAGGGGGGGTACTGTTAGGATCTCCTGCTCTGTGCTGCCACGTCGCCATGGCAACCGGAAGGCAAGTGTTAGCGAAGTAACCTGAGCGCAGCTGATACTCCGGTCCGGGTTTTTACTGTGTAGTGGTTACAGGCTCTGTGCACGGCAGGGAATCCGGCGCTGGTTTTGTGCTCACAGTCTGTGAGGTCTGAGTGGGGCGTGGACAGCACCTGCTATATAAACCATCCTCTCAGGCTATGCAAATGCTGCTGAATCTTTGTTTGTTAGTCAGTTCCAGAGAGTTAGCTAGTACTGTGTGACTTTGTATTTACTTGTTGCTTACTGCGAATAGGCCTTGGGATTCGGTACTTCATTCTGCCAATCCGGACCTAGCAGTAAGACTGGAGTCAGTTGTTTGACCTGCTGGGGTTCTTTTGCTATTCTGTGAACCCAGCAGGTTTGCGGCTGTACTCTCAGACCTGCTAGCTTAATCCTCCCTCACTGTGCAGGGTGTCCAGGTGTCAATTTAGTGGCAGTAAGCTGAACCTGTGCCCTGCAAGTGGGGGTTAGGATTGTGGATACTCTCCTTGTGTCTATATTTCTATCTCTGACCAAGGAGTTTATTCCCACACCCGTTGGTAACCCTTTGGGGTTTTTTCTGTTGCTCTTAGCAACATCATTTCAGGTGCTCCACATGTTAAATTACTACACATCGCTTCATTGTCCGCTCTATTCCATCTGAGCATTCCTGACACTAAGGAGACACCCAATTCCTGAGCCTTTGGGCTTCTCCGTTCACTTTGTGTTTATAAGTTATTCCATCACCTCCTGTGTTTGTTATGTTATACTGTCTGTGAGTTCGTTTGCTTCGCTTCCCTCTCTGTTCATACACCGGTATACTCCTGTTAGCACTGGTGTGCGTAACAATATACACAACATACATTCACAATACAATGGTCCCTATAATCTCATTGTTCATTGGACACAGGAATGTGTCTCCACATTATAGCAAAGGTCATAGGTGGATTTGAACAGGTGGGCTGTGTCTTTCTCCAACTGCTCTGGTGGGAGGTATCCTCAGGATTCCCGCCGCATGTGTAATTTTCAGCAAATACAGTTAATGTTCATAAACTACATTTGTACATAACTATACGCAGGAGCGAGCGATCCTTTCCTAACTAGCATCGGAATGTTACTCTTAAAATACCCTACAGCTGGATACTAAACACCACCTTTCAACCTTTGTCTGACCCTTCCTATCATGTAAAGAGGAATCTCTCTGTCCAGGAACAGTTTAAACTAAACATACTTGCTGACATTGTCTAGGGGAATATTTACTACAAAACACACTATTTGGGTTAAATATGCTACGATCGAGTCGCATGCTACACGCTCACAAACTCTACCGTAAATGCGCATACCACGCGCGTGATCGCCAGAGCGATCTTACGCAAATTGCGGATATGTGCACGCACGGCAGACTGAGTGTACGAGCAGCAGGCATGTGCATGGGGTTAGTGCAAGGCATATGCATCATGATATTTTTCGACTTTGACAATATAGCAGTACGGTACAGTAGTCCACTGCTCTACCTACCTCTGTGTCGTCAAGTATACTATCCATCCATACCTGTGCTGCATTTTAGTTGTGCGCAGTATATATAGTAGGAGGACAGTGCAGAATTTTGCTGACCACCAGTATATATATAGCAGTACGGTACAGTAGTCCACTGCTCTACATACCTCTGTGTTGTCAAGTATACTATCCATTCATACCTGTGCTGCATTTTAGTTGTGCGCAGTATATATAGAAGGAGGACAGTGCAGAATTTTGCTGACCACCAGTATATATATAGCAGTACGGTACAGTAGTCCACTGCTCTACCTACCTCTGTGTCGTCAAGTATACTATCCATCCATACCTGTGCTGCATTTTAGTTGTGCGCAGTATATATAGTAGGAGGACAGTGCAGAATTTTGCTGACCACCAGTATATATATAGCAGTACGGTACAGTAGTCCACTGCTCTACCTACCGCTGTGTCGTCAAGTATACTATCCATCCATACCTGTGCTGCATTTTAGTTGTGCGCAGTATATATAGTAGGAGGACAGTTCAGAATTTTGCTGACCACCAGTATATATATATAGCAGTATGGTACAGTAGGCCACTGCTCTACCTACCTCTGTGTCGTCAAGTATACTGTCCATCCATACCTGTGCTGCATTTTAGTTGTGCGCAGTATATATAGTAGGAGGACAATGCAGAATTTTTCTGACCACCAGTATATATATATAGCAGTATGGTACAGTAGGCCATTGCTATTGATATATTACTGGCATATAATTCCACACATTAAAAAATGGAGAACAAAAATGTGGAGGGTAAAATAGGGAAAGATCAAGATCCACTTCCACCTCGTGCTGAAGCTGCTGCCACTAGTCATGGCCAAGACGACGAAATGCCATCAACGTCGTCTGCCAAGGCCGATGCCCAATGTCATAGTAGAGAGCATGTAAAATCCAAAAAACAAAAGTTCAGTAAAATGACCCAAAAATCAAAATTAAAAGCGTCTGATGAGAAGCGCAAACTTGCCAATATGCCATTTACGACACGGAGTGGCAAGGAACGGCTGAGGCCCTGGCCTATGTTCATGGCTAGTGGTTCAGCTTCACATGAGGATGGCAGCACTCATCCTCTCGCTAGAAAAATGAAAAGACTTAAGCTGGCAAAAGCACAGCAAAGAACTGTGCGTTCTTCTAAATCACAAATCCCCAAGGAGAGTCTGATTGTGTCGGTTGCAATGCCTGACCTTCCCAACACTGGACGGGAAGAGGTGGCGCCTTCCACCATTTGCATGTCCCCTGCAAGTGCTGGAAGGAGCACCCGCAGTCCAGTTCCTGATAGTCAAATTGAAGATGTCACTGTTGAAGTACACCAGGATGAGGATATGGGTGTTGCTGGTGCTGAGGAGGAAATTGACAAGGAGGATTCTGATGGTGAGGTGGTTTGTTTAAGTCAGGCACCCGGGGAGACACCTGTTGTCCGTGGGACGAATATGGCCATTGACATGCCTGGTCAAATTACAAAAAAAATCACCTCGTCGGTGTGGAATTATTTTAACAGAAATACGGACATTTGTCAAGCCGTGTGTTGCCGTTGTCAAGCTGTAATAAGTAGGGGTAAGGACGTTAACCACCTAGGAACAATCCTCCCTTATACGTCACCTGGAGCGCATTCATCAGAAGTCATTGACAAGTTCAAAAACTTTGGGTGACAGCGGAAGCAGTCCACTGACAACTAAATCCCTTCCTCTTGTAACCAAGCTCCTGCAAACCACACCACCAACTCCCTCAGTGTCAATTTCCTCCTTAGACAGGAAAGCCAATAGTCCTGCAGGCTATGTCACTGGCAAGTCTGACGAGTCCTTTCCTGCCTGGGATTCCTCCGGTGCATCCTTGAGTGTAACGCCTACTGCTGCTGGCGCTGCTGCTCTTGCTGCAGGGAGTCGATCGTCATCCCAGAGGGGAAGTTGGAAGACCACTTGTACTACTTCCAGTAAGCAATTGACTGTCCAACAGTCCTTTGCGAGGAAGATGAAATATCACAGCAGTCATCCTGCTGCAAAGCGGATAACACAGGCCTTGGCAGCCTGGGTGGTGTTAAACGTGTGTCCGGTGTCCTCCGTTAATTCACAGGGAATTAGAGAATTTATTGAGTTAGTGTGTCCCCGGTAAAAAATACCATCTAGGTTCCACTTCTCTAGGCAGGCGATACCGAGAATGTACACAGACCTCAGAAAAAGAGTCACCAGTGTCCTAAAAAATGCAGTTGTACCCAATGTCCACTTAACCACGTACATGTGGACAAGTGGAGCAGGGCAGACTCAACACTATATGACTGTGACAGCCCACAGGGTAGATGTATTGCCTCCCGCAGCAACAACAGAGCGGTGGCACCAGTAGCAGCATCTCGCAAACGCCAACGCGTTCCTAGGCAGGCTAAGCTTTGTATCACCGCTTTCCATAAGAGGCACACAGCTGACAACCTCTTACGGAAACTAAGGAACATCATCGCAGAATGGCTTACCCCAATTGGACTCTCCTGGTGATTTGTGACATCGGACAATGCCACCAATATTGTGCGTGCATTACATGTGGGCAAATTCCAGCACGTCCCATGTTTTGCACATTCATTGAATTTGGTGGTGTACAATTTTTTAAAAAACGACAGGGGCGTGCAAGAGATGCTGTCGGTGGCCCGAAGAATTGCGGGCCACTTTCGGCATTCAGCCACTGCGTGCCGAAGACTGGAGCACCAGCAAACACTCCTGAACCTGCCCCTCCATCAGCTGAAGCAAGAGGTGGTAACGAGGTGGAATTCAACCCTCTATATGCTTCAGAGGATGGAGGAGCAGCAAAAGGCCATTCAAGCCTATACAGCTACCTACGATATAAGCAAAGGAGGGGGAATGCACCTGACTCAAGCGCAGTGGAGAATGATTTCAACGTTGTGCAAGGTTCTGCAACCCTTTGAACTTGCCACACGTGAAGTCAGTTCAGACGCTGCCAGCCTAAGTCAGGTCATTCCCCTCATCAGGCTTTTGCAGAAGAAGCGGGAGAGATTGAAGGAGGAGCTAAAACAGAGCGATTCCGCTAGGCATGTGGGACTTGTGGATGGAGCCCTTAATTCGCTGAACCAGGATTCATGGGTGGTCAATCTGTTGAAATCAGAGCACTACATTTTGGCCACCGTGCTCGATCCTAGATTTAAAACCTACGTTGTATCTCTCTTTCCGGCAGACACAAGTCTGCAGAGGTTCAAAGACCTGCTGTTGAGAAAATTGTCAAGTCAAGCGGAACGTGACCCGTCATCAGCTCCTCCTTCACATTCTCCCACAACTGGGGCTGCGAGGAAAAGGCTAAGAATTCCGAGCCCACCCACTGGCGGTGATGCAGGGCAGTCTGGAGCGAGTGCTGATATCTGGTCCGGACTGAAGGACCTGCCAACGATTACTGACATGTCGTCTACTGCATATGATTCTGTCACCATTAAAAGAATGGTGGAGGATTATATGAGTGACCGCATCCAAGTAGGCACGTCAGACAGTCCGTACGTATACTGGCAGGAAAAAGAGGCAATTTGGAGGCCCTTGCAGAAACTGGCTTTATTTTACCTAAGTTGCCCCCCCTCTCCAGTGTGTACTCCGAAAGAGTGTTTAGTGCAGCCACTCATCTTGTCAGCAATCGGCGTACGAGGTTACTTCCAGAAAATGTGGAGAAGATGATGTTCATCAAAATGAATTATAATCAATTCCTCCGTGGAGACATTCACCAGCAATTGCCTCCAGAAAGTACACAGGGACCTGAGATGGTGGATTCCAGTGGGGACGAATTAATAATCTGTGAGGAGGGGGATGTACACAGTGAAAGGGGTGAGGAATCGGATGATGAGGAGGAGGTGGACATCTTGCCTCTGTAGAGCCAGTTTGTGCAAGGAGAGATTGATTGCTTCTTTTTTGGTGGGGGCCCAAACCAACCAGTCATTTCAGTCACAGTCGTGTGGCAGACCCTGTCGCTGAAATGATGGGTTTGTTAAAGTGTGCATGTCCTGTTTATACAACATAAGGGTGGGTGGGAGGGCCCAAGGACAATTCCATCTTGCACCTCTTTTTTCTTTCATTTATCTTTGCATCATGTGCTGTTTGGGGACTATTTTTTAAAGTGCCATCCTGTCTGACACTGCAGTGCCACTCCTAGATGGGCCAGGTGTTTGTGTCGGCTACTTGGGTCGCTTAGCTTAGCCATCCAGCGACCTTAGTGCACCTCTTTTTTTCTTTGCATCATGTGCTGTTTGGGGACTATTTATTGAAGTGCCATCCTGTCTGACACTGCAGTGCCACCCCTACATGGGCCAGGTTTTGTGTCGGCCACTTGGGTCGCTTAGCTTAGTCACACAGCTACCTCATTGCACCTCTTTTTTTCTTTGCATCATGTGCTGTTTGGGGACTATTTTTTAAATCTGCCATCCTGTCTGACACTGCAGTGCCACTCCTAGATGGGCCAGGTGTTTGTGTCGGCCATTTGGGTCGCTTGGCTTAGTCATCCAGCGACCTCGGTGCAAATTTTAGGACTAAAAATAATATTGTGAGGTGTGAGTTGTTCAGAATAGACTGGAAATGAGTGGAAATTATGGTTATTGAGGTTAATAATACTATGGGATCAAAATGACCCCCAAATTCTATGATTTAAGCTGTATTTGAGGGTTTTTTTGAAAAAACCCCACCTGAATCCAAAACACACCCGAATCCGACAAAAAAATTTCAGGGAGGTTTTGGCAAAACGCGTCCGAATCCAAAACACGTCCGCGGAACCGAATCCAAAACCAAAACACAAAACCCGAAAAATTTCCGGTGCACATCACTAGTATGCATAAAACTCTTGTTTTTAGTAAGAGTTTTTGCACATGCAATAGGGCTAGTGCAAGTGCGCTCTGATGACCAAGCATACAGATAGGGATGTCCAGTCCCAGAGGTGCTTACAACTCTGCATACAGGTGAATAGCCACATGCTGCCAACAAGGAGGCTGCAGATATCACCAGGGGAGGAACATAGATGGTAAATGCAATGAGAGTGTATCTCATTGAGACCAACAGTGAACTGAGATGGTGTAGCAGTAGGTGTGTAGCCCTTGTGTGATGATACTCTTCTGTTCTGCTCATTTCCGCTGCCTTCACATATTTATTTTATAACAGTTTTATATTTGTGATGATTATGGAGGAGGCTTAGCACAGAGCTGATCTGATGTGCCGCATTCTCTGACTACTGCCCATATGCCACATCGGTACTGTGAAAGTGGTCAGTTGAATGCTGTTTATATTGGATAGTGGTCACTAAATGTTTCTACATTGTAAACTAAGTTATACGATTATCTTTGTATTGTACAGAGATCACCATAAAGGGCATACAGTGCCTTGCTAAAGTATCTGGATCTGCACAAAGTAGTCTTAGTTGAATGAGAAAAATGTATATAAAAAATAATTTTTATAAATAAAAATTTGATAATTGGCATGTGACTATGTTTTCACCCCCTTTGCTATGAAGCCCCTCAAGCGTTCTGGTGCAACCAATTACCTTCAGAAGTCACATAATTAGTGAAATTAAGTCCACCTGTGTGCAATCTAAGTGTCACATGATCTGTCAGTATAAACACACCTTTTCTGAAAGGCCCCAGAAGTTGCAACACCACTAAGCAAGAGGCATCACACCATGACGACCAAGGAGCTCTCCAAACAAGTCAGGGACAAAGTTGTTGAGAAGTACAAGTCAGGGTTGGGTTATAAAAAAATAGGATTTTAATACCTACCGGTAAATCCTTTTCTCTTAGTCCGTAGAGGATGCTGGGGACTCCGTAAGGACAATGGGGTATAGACGGGATCCACAGGAGACATGGGCACACTATAAGACTTTTACTGGGTGTGAACTGGCTCCTCCCTCTATGCCCCTCCTCCAGACCTCAGTTAGAAAACTGTGCCCAGGGAGAGGGACATTCGAGGAAAGAATTTATTGTCATACCAGCTCACACCACGAACATACCGAATAACATGGCATTCAATAGAATACCAGCCAACGGCATGAAAAATACACAGCCACATGCTGAGAGAATATGTAACACAACCAGTGTGTCAACACAACCAATAATAAGACACCGCCTGCCAAGGCAAGCACAACGTCAGCTACAGCCTGACAGAAAAGAAACACCACAAGAGTGTAACCATCACCAATAACTGCAGACACAGTACGCACCGGGACGGGCCCAGGATCCTCTACGGACTAAGAGAAAAGGATTTACCGGTAGGCATTAAAATCCTTTTTTCTCCTACGTCCTAGAGGATGCTGGGGACTCCGTAAGGACCATGGGGTTTATACCAAAGCTCCAGACCGGGCGGGAGTGCGGACAACTCTGCAGCACCGATTGAGCAACATGAGGACCCCATCAGCCAGGGTATCAAACTTGTAGAGCTTAGCAAAAGTGTTTGAACCCGACCAAGTATCCGCTCGGCAAAAATTAATCGCCGAGACTCCTCAGGCATCCGCCCAAGAAAACCCACTTTCCAAGTAGAATGGGTCACCACCGAATTCGGTAACGGCAATCCAGCCGTAGAACGAGCACGGCGAATCGGATCACAGATCTAGCGTGTAACCAACTACAGAGACGCAGGCGCCCCAATCACGCTGGGAGCATACCAGACAAACAGAGCCTCTGTTTCCGCAATCTGAGCCAAATTGGCGACATAAATATTCAAAGCCCTGACTACATCGAGAGACCTTGAATCAGCCAATGCTGAAGTAACTACAGGCATCAAATAGGCTGGTTTCTGCGAAACACCTAAACCACTTTTGGCAGAACTATTATCCGAGTTCTCATTTACGCTCTATCCACCTGGAAGATCAAACAGGGGCTCTCGTGAGACCCAGCCACTACTTTCGACACCCGCCTTGCGGACGCCAAAGCCAAAAGCATGACGGCTCTCTAAGAGAGAATTTTTAACACAACCCTTCATAAAGGTTCCAATCATAGTGACACAAGAAAACTCTACACCGCGCAAGGTCCCACAGTGCCAATGGGGGCACAAACGGAGGTTGGATGTGCAGTACTCCTTCCACGAAGATCCGAACTTCCGGAAAGGTCGTCACTTCTTTCTTGAAAGAAAAGTTATAAGGCCAAAAACGCACTTGAATGGAGCCTAACTTCAGGCCTGCACCCACACCTGCTTGCAAAGAATGGAGAAGAACGACCCAGCCGAAGCTTCCGTAGTAACTATCTTGGAAACACACCAAGACACATATTTTCTCCAAACACGGTGGTAAGGCTTTGCCGTTACTTCTGTTCTAGCCTGAAGAAAAGTGGAAATGACTTCACTGGGAATACCCTTTCGGGCTAGGATATGGCGTTCAACCACCACACCGTCAAATGCAGCCGCGGTAAGACTTGATACACGCCCGGAGCTTGCTGTAACAGTTCCTCACGTAGAGGAAGAGGCCAAGAATCTACTATGAGTAAAATTTCAAGAACTGGATACCAAGTCCTCCATGTACAGACCGGAACAATGAGAATCGCCTGAAGCTTTGTTCGTCTTACGGTTATCACCTTCAGAAGACTGAAAACGGAGGGGACACATAGACCGACTGAAAACACCCAAGGTGTCCCAAGGACCTTCCACTGCTATAGCTTGAGTGCCCCCTGACCTGGAACAATATCCCTGAGATCTCTCGTTGAGGCGAGACGCCAACATGTTCAATTGAGGCACTCCTCAAAAACTTTTCGCTTCAGTGAAACGTCTCGATGACACTGTATCTCTCCCGGATGGAGATCGCATCTGCAGAGGAATCTATTTCTCCGTCGATCCCATCCGGAACGAAGACTGCTAATACAGCGTTTACCAGTCTTTCCACTCAGCAGAAAACTTTTACGGCATCTGCCATTGCCACTGTGCTCCTTGTTCCGCCATAGCGGCTTACTTACACCACTGCTGCCAAGTCGTCCGACAGAATTAACACGGGCAGATCACTAAGCCTATGTTCACTGAAAATAGCTCTACATTCAAGAAAGCTTATTGCAGACAAGCATCCTAGCTTGACCTTTTCCTCTGGAAATACTTCCCTTGCAAGGATTGCTCCCCAGTCTTGGAGATCTGCATGCATGGATACCAGGATCTCCACCTGGATTCCGAACCTTCGTCCCTCTAGGAGGTGAGAACTGAGCAGACACCACAGGAGCGATATCCTGGCCATTAGGATTATATTCTGGCGCATGTGCAGGTGAGACCCGGACCACATTTCCAACTGGCCCCGTGAAAACCACTCTGGCATTTGACCTGCTCGCCGAAAAGACTCTGAAGCCGCACCATCTTCTTCATCAACGGAACCTATTGATAGATTGTCACTGCAAATCTGATCCGACTCTGGATCCTCAGACCTCTTTCCACAGGAAAACGCAGAACCTCAACTGTTCAGTATCTACTCTGATACCCACCTCCGACATCTGCGTCGTTGAGAACAACAGCCATTCCCTGTGTTGAAGAACAGTCAGAGAGAAACCACGATTTGCACCACTTGTTTCTTGACGTCACCTTAATCAGGAGAGCGTCTCAGTACAGAATAACAATGGCTTTTACTATCGAAATAAAACCATCATACTGCCCTCACTCCGGTGAAATGGTAAAGACAATCCTGGATATCAACCCAGGTAAGCTGAATGCGGAGAAAAACGCATTTAACCCCTTTTCTACCTTTACGTGCTGGTGCTCCCTTCGTAAGTAGAAATCATTGTTTATTTATTTATTTATTTATTTTTACAGGGACAGCAGGACAATGTCCTGATCCTGACGCAACTCTGGTATGGCGTTGCATACTACCTCCCCTTCCAGAGGGGAATAGGTAAGATCTATTCGAAAAAACAGTGAGGGGAATCATCTGTAAACTCCAGCATGTGCCCTTATGGATTCTATTTTTAACTCACAGGTCCAAGTCCATTCCTGGACAGACTGAAGAGTAGTAGACGAGTTCCCACCGGAGTGGGCTCCAGCCAGATAGACCCAGCGACATGCGGTGGTTGTGGTAGAAACAGAAAACTACATCCGCTCCTGCGAACCTAACAAGGCTGCAGAACTCTTACCTTTTCACCTTCCACAATCTGCCCCGAAAGGGAAAAAAGAACGGTATCAAACCGGTTAAAATGACTGCATCCCGCAACAGAATGCGTCACCAACCGTTGTGAGGGAATCTAACTCACGAAGTTAGCCTTACCAGTGGTATCCGCCGAGAGTGAGTGAACTGAGGCCTCCCCACACAGCGGTACACCGTCTCGTGGAAACACTCGAGTATCTCTCGGAGTCAGCTGCAGCATTTCTTGTCATGTTATAGAGAAGACTCAACACAAGAAACCTCCCCACTTTCTTTAGGGTAATACTATCGGATGCTTTTCCGAATATAAACGCTCCCCCATGTGCATGTAATGCCAATAACTCCAAAGCATAGAAATAAAATAACACTTACCTTACTGTGTACGATCCTTTGTGACAGGGCCCCGTGTCGACCAGGAGTTGACTTCCACAGTATTCTATCCGCAGCGGGAAAAGAATAATCATTCGGACTCCTTGTGAAGATCTGATCGTCACGGCCGACCTAGAGCTTTATCAACAAAGCGACCAGCACATGAGAAAGAATACTTTTACTTCAGCATTCATTATAAATCATAATGTAATACACAAATACACACATATCCCATATATATAAATATATATAACATACATATAAGCGGATAGTCCGGAACCGTATGGTCCCTAGTGACATTAATGTGTTCTGAATGTGTATGACCATGTACTGAAAGCCCCAGCTGTGGATCAAACAGGAAACCTTATGGTCGACAGAAAACCTAGTATTCGTCGACAACAAGGAGTAGTAACCAGGCAAAATAACCATCTGGCGACCCGAGAGGTCCGAGGGAAGTATACATATATAATCTTTATAACACTCCCCCCACCTACTGCCATATCTGTGCTCGAGTTATAGGCCCAAGGAACCGAACCCTACATATACATAAAAATATATATATACAGGCATAAGGCAGTTACAGCATGTTAAGTTACACTCAGCAATAACAGTTGGTGCCGACAGGGTCACCCTCATACCACTGTGTCTCCCATACAGTGTTTACCTTTGACCAGCAAACAACTACCGACCTGCTGACACTGCATCTACTGCATCCAGAACCAACAGGCGTCGGCGATGCCGACAGCGATCCCCCTGTTTGTCACAGAGCACTCATGCCTGTCGACATATGTCGACTAAAGAGCTATAGTGGGTATTCTGATCAGGGAACACACAGGGATATATGCACAAAACACAGTATTAGAAGACCATTTAACTTACACAGTGTTATATTGTCTATATACACTAAACACTGTGCCCCCCCACGTTTCCTGTTATGGCGGGGACATGGAGGAAAATGGCGCTGAAAGTGTTGTGAGGGCTAAGCCCTGCCCCTTCTCGGGGCTCTACAGCCCGCTAGCAACATAGCGTTATTTTATGCCGGGGGGGTCCCTACACAGTGTCTACCCACTGTATATTTCATAGCCACCCTTAAAAAAGGAATATACTGCTGCCCAGGGCCCCCCCCCCCTGCGCCCTGCACCCTTGTAAGCCGTCGGCGTGGGAGCGATGGCGGGCAACGCGCTGCTGTGTACTGGCGGGGGTATGGGACACGGTGCCCAGGCACCGAATATGCTTTTTATGCCAGCCTTTTTTAGAAGCTCAGTAACTTGCTGCCCAGGGCGCTCCCCCCCCAGTGCCCTGCACCCTGTGGTGCCATTGGTGTGTGGGAGCATGGAGCACAGCGCGACCACCGCGCTGTACCTCCGTTACCGAAGTCTTCTGTCGTCACTGAAATCTTCTGTTCTTCACATACTCACCTGACTTCTTTCTTCTGGCTTCTGTGAGGGGGGTGACGGCGTGGCTCCGGGAACAAGCAGCTAGGCGAACCAAGTGATCGAACCCTCTGGAGCTAATGGTGTCCAGTAGCCTAAGAAGCAGAGCCCTTAACTAAGAAGAAGTAGGTCTGACTTCTCTCCCCTCAGTCCCTCGATGCAGGGAGCCTGTAGCCAGCAGGTCTCCCTGAAAATAAAAAACCTAACATAAAGTCTTTCCAGAGAAACTCAATAGAGCTCCCCTAGTGTGTGTCCAGTCACTCCTGGGCACAGAGTCTAACTGAGGTCTGGAGGAGGGGCATAGAGGGAGGAGCCAGTTCACACCCAGTAAAAGTCTTATAGTGTGCCCATGTCTCCTGCGGATCCCGTCTATACCCCATGGTCCTTACGGAGTCCCCAGCATCCTCTAGGACGTAGGAGAAATATCCAAATCTTTGATGATCCCCCGGAGCACCATCAAATCCATCATCTTCAAATGGAAAGAACATGGTATCACAACAAACCTGCCGAGAGAGGGCCGGCCACCAAAACTCACAGACCGGGCAAGGAGGGCATTAATCAGAGAGGCAGCACAGAGACCAAAAGTAACCCTGACGGAGCTGCAGAGTTCCACAGCAGAGACTGGTGTATCTGCGCATGTGACCACAATAAGCCGTACACTCCATAGAGCTGGGCTTTATGGAACAGTGGGCAGAAAAAAGCCATTACTTACTGTTAAAAATAAGAAGGCACATTTTGAGTTTGCCAAAAGGCATGTGGACGACTCCCCAAATGTATGGAGGAAGGTCAAATGAGATTAAAATTAAACTTTTCGGCCCCCAAGAATACGCTATGTCTGGCGCACACCTAACACATCCCATCACCAAAAGAACACCATCCCCAAAGTGAAACATAGTGGTGGCCGCTGTGGGGATGTTTTGCAGCAACAGGAACTGGTAAACTGTTTCGAGTTGAGGGAAAGATGGATGGTGCTAAATACAGGGATATTCTTGTGCAAAACCTGTTTCAGTCTGCCTGTGATTTGAGACTAGGGGGTAAATTTACTAAGATTCGTAATTTTCCGTTTGAGGTCAAAGTTCAATCACGAATGACATTGAAAGTGTAAATATGCAACTTTTTGAATTTAGTACGACTAATTTACTAAGCTGCCGTATTCTGCATTTTCGGTTTTACCGATGTCGATGTCATTCGTTTTTTTAAGCAGTGTTTTACGTGAGTGACTTGTAAAACACTGCCGACTTTAATACAATGAATCTCGGCCGGATCTGAGAGATCCGTGCTGGGCTTCATTGTGCACTTTTTTAATAAAAAAAAAAAATCAGTGTTAAAGTTAAAAAAAAAATGCGTGGGGTCCCCCCTCCGAAGCAAAACCAGCCTCGGGCTCTTTGAGCCGGTCCTGGTTGCAAAAATATGGGGGGAAAAATGATAGAGGTTCCCCCATATTTAAACAACCAGCACCGGGCTCTGCGCCTGGTCCTGGTTCCAAAAATACGGGGGACAAAAAGCGTAGGGGTCCCCCGTATTTTTGAAACCAGCACCGGGCTCCACTAGCCAGATACATAATGCCACAGCCGGGGGACACTTTTATATAGCTCCCGGCGGCCCTGGCATTACATAACCAACTAGTCACACCTGGCCGGGGTACCCTGGAGGAGTGGGGACCCCTTCAATCAAGGGGTCCTCCCCTCCAGCCACCCAAGGACCAGGGGTGAAGCCCGAGGCTGTCCCCCCCATCCAAGGGCTGCGGATGGGAGGCTGATAGCCATTGTGTAAAAAAATGAATATTGTTTTTAGTAGCAGTACTACAAGTCCCAGCAAGCCTCCCCCGCAAGCTGGTACTTGGAGAACCACAAGTACCAGCATGCGGAGGAAAACCGGGCCCGCTGGTACCTGTAGTACTACTACTAAAAAAATACCCCAATAAAAACATAAGACACACACCTTGAAAGTATAACTTTAATACATACATACACACCTCCATATACACATACTTGCCTTATGTTCACACGAGGGTCGGTCCTCTTCTCCATGTAGAATCCATGGTGTACCTGTGGAAAAAATTATACTCACAAAATCCAGTGTAGAAGCCTCTTCTTCTTTTAATCTAGTTGTAATCCAGGTACTTGTCAAAATTAAAAAAATGGACACCCGACCTCGCACTGAAAGGGGACCCATGTTTTCACATAGGACCCCTTTCCCCGAATGCCAGGAACCCCCTCTGACTTATGTCTAAGTGGGTTCCATCAGCCAATCAGGGAACGCCACGTTGTGGCATCCTCCTGATCGGCTGTGTGCTCCTGTACTGTATGACAGGCAGCACACGGCAGTGTTACAATGTAGCGCCTATGCGCTCCATTGTAACCAATGGTGGGAACTTTGTGGTCAGCGGTGAGGTTACTTTCGGTCACCCGCTGACCACAAAGTTCCCACCATTGGTTACAATAGAGCGCATAGGCGCTACATTGTAACACTGCCGTGTGCCGCCTGTCATACAGTACAGGAGCACACAGCCGATCAGGAGGATGCCACAACGTGGCGTTCCCTGATTGGCTGATGGAACCCACTTAGACATAAGTCAGAGGGGGTTCCTGGCATTCGGGGAAAGGGGTCCTATGTGAAAACATGGGTCCCCTTTCAGTGCGAGGTCGGGTGTCCATTTTTTTAATTTTGACAAGTACCTGGATTACAACTAGATTAAAAGAAGAAGAGGCTTCTACACTGGATTTTGTGAGTATAATTTTTTCCACAGGTACACCATGGATTCTACATGGAGAAGAGGACCGACCCTCGTGTGAACATAAGGTAAGTATGTGTATATGGAGGTGTGTATGTATGTATTAAAGTTATACTTTCAAGGTGTGTGTCTTATGTTTTTATTGGGGTATTTTTTTAGTAGTATTACTACAGGTACCAGCGGGCCCGGTTTTCCTCCGCATGCTGGTACTTGTGGTTCTCCAAGTACCAGCTTGCGGGGGAGGCTTGCTGGGACTTGTAGTACTGCTACTAAAAACAATATTCATTTTTTTACACAATGGCTATCAGCCTCCCATCCGCAGCCCTTGGATGGGGGGGGACAGCCTCGGGCTTCACCCCTGGTCTTGGGTGGCTGGAGGGGGGGGATCCCTTGATTGAAGGGGTCCCCACTCCTCCAGGGTACCCCGGCCAGGGGTGACTAGTTGGTCATGTAATGCCAGGGCCGCCGGGAGCTATATAAAAGTGTCCCCCGGCTGTGGCATTATGTATCTGGCTAGTGGAGCCCGGTGTTGGTTTCAGAAATACGGGGGACCCCTACGCTTTTTGTCCCCCGTATTTTTGGAACCAGGACCAGGCGCAGAGCCCGGTGCTGGTTGTTTAAATATGGGGGAACCTCTATCATTTTCCCCCCCCATATTTTTGCAACCAGGGCCGGCTCAAAGAGCCCGAGGCTGGTTTTGCTTAGGAGGGGGGAACCCACGCATTTTTTTTCCCTAAAAATAACACTTTCCCATCCCCTTCCCACTGATAAACATGCACGGATCTCATGGATCCGTGCATGCCTATCCAAACACGGTAAAAAAAAAGCAGGTCTGGTTTTTTTTTAGCACTTTTTCACGAATTGTATTTCAGCACGGCAGTGTTTGGCTATTGTCGGCAGTGTTTGTGATTTGCACTTTTTAGTAAATTCCCGATTTCTACCAAATTGCAGGCGTATTTGACCGATGGTGTATTGATTCGTGATTTTTTTCCTAGGACTTCCAAAATATTACGAATGCCCTCATCACTGCCGAGATTTTTGCTTAGTAAATTCCCGACATGACACTTTAAAGAAAAAACGGCATCTCGGTCAAAATCGGGAGCTTAGTAAATATACCCCTAGGACAGAGGTTCACCTTCCAGCAGGGGAAACATTTAAATGTGTTGGAATGGCCTAGTCAAAGCCCAGATCTCAATCCAATTGAGAATCTGTGGTCAGACTTGAAGATTGCTGTTCACAAGCGGAAACCATCCAACATTATGGAGCTGGAGCAGTTTTGCTTTGAGGAATGGGCAGTAATCCCAGTGGCAAGATGTGGCAAGCTCATGGAGACTTATCCAAGGCGATTTGCAGCTGTAATTGCCACAAAAGGGGGCTCTACAAAGTACTGACTTTAGGGGGGTGAATAGTTATGCACGCTGAATTTTTCTGTTATTTTGTCCTATTTGTTGTTTGCTTCACAATGAAATAAAAAAAAACATCTTTAAAGTTATAGGCATGTTCTGTGAATAAAATGATGCAAACCTCCAAACAGTCCAATTTAATTCCAGGTTGTAAGGCAACAAAATATGAAAAATGCAATGGGGGATGAATACTTTAGCAAGGCACTGTAACTTTCTGTATTGTAAACTGGTCACTATACTACAAATAGTTCTTCATTGGAAATGGGACAGATGGGTCTGTATCATTTTCTTATTTTTCAGATGATCATTGGCTGTAGAAAACTCCAACTGGTTCATCTCTAATACAAACCACGCCCACATGTTTTGGTCATAATAACCATATGTCCATTGCAGTGCAGTACTATAAGAGCCTGGACACTTTTCTGCCAACAAGTTGCCAATCATCCCCTACTCAAGGATCTCTGTTGGACAAGCCATCAGCTTGTAGGCAGTGCAAGCTCAGAGCCCATAGTTTAATGTAGTCTGGCAGCAGTTGTTCAAATTTCTTCAGTGGAGCTCCAGTATATCTGCACAAAACATAATAAAAAAATAATACTCCATTTAAAAAAAAACCCCATACAATCTTTAGATGATGATGTTTATTACATTTCCAACTATTTGCCTATCGTTCTAATACCTTTACTAAACCTAATACCCCAACTTTAATACCCTATCACTAATACACCAACTCTAATGCCCTAACCCCTAAACTAAACCTGTAACCCTAATACCCTAAACCTGTGGAGTAGACTAGATGGGCCACGTTTTTCTTGGGATCCGGTCTGAAGATCGACAGTGTCTAGGTCGACAATGTTTAGGTCGACCACTATAGGTCGACAGTCACTAGGTCAACATGGATGGAAGGTCGACAGGGTTTCTAGGTTGACATGTGCTAGGTCGACAGGTCTAAAGGTCAACATGAGTTTTTCAAATTTTTTATTTTTTTGGATTTTTTCATACTTAACGATCCACGTGGACTACGATTGGAACGGTAAAGTGTGCCGAGCGAAGCGGTAGCGGAGCGAAGGCACCATGCCTGAAGCATGGCGAGCGAAGCGAGCCATGCGAGGGGACGCGGTGCACTAATTTGGGATCCCGGTCACTCTACGAAGAAAACGACACCAAAAATAAATAAATTCCTCATGTCGACCTTTAGACCTGTCGACCTAGCACATGTCGACCTAGAAACCCTGTCGACCTTCCATCCATGTCGACCTAGTGACTGTCGACCTATAGTGGTCGACCTAAACATTGTCGACCTAGATACTGTCGATAAAACGAACCACACCCGTTTTTCTTATCTGCCGTCAAATTATATGTTTCTATGTTAACATGATTTAAAGTTGCTTGTACCTAATATGAGAAATTTTTATGGCCATAAATATCCAGCAGAGATACATTTTGCAAGGAAATAATGAGATTAAATAAATGGGCCCTTAAATCTGAATTTTCCTCACTGCACTGAATTGAGCCTAGAAGCCATCCAATGACCATGTCTATTTATCCAGGTTTTTTTTTGTTGAAATACAGCTCAGACATAGCAGTACAAATAGAGTGTGAAAGGAAAGAGACACAAGTCTTGTTAATTCAACAACTAACATCAAACCAAAATGCATGTACGTTTGAGCCTTCCCAAATAAAATATAATAATAAAAAACAACAACCTTCTCCTTTGTCTCAAATTTAATTAACTTTACCGTTAAATGAATTCCGTGCAAAATATATGCCTGAATTCACTGAATTATTAGATATGTAGAATTACAAGCTATTCCCAAATCATAAAACCATTCCCGTGTGAAACATAACCTGCTATCCTCTCATTAGGAGTTCACTAAAATCATTTGCCAAAAATGCATATATTGCAGATGATGACTTGTGTCATCCTACTGTTTTAAAGGCTATTTTCAAAGGAAAACCCATGCATTTTGCAACACCATGTTTTTAAAATACATCCTCAAGAATAGTTTCCCAAAATCCGCCATTACAGTCCAGATTTTATGGCTATCCATGCTTGAGTTCAGATGGTTAAGACAAATTTACAGGGGTACTAAATAAGGGCCTAATTCAGCATGGAATGCTGCTGCGACAGCAGAATGCATATGTATTCCTGGTGGATGGGATGCCGGTTGTCAGTATCCAGACAGCGGCATCCCGCCCGCCAGAATGCCAGCATCGGAGCCAGCGCAAAGAGTCCCCCTGCGGGCTTGGTGGCTTGCTGCGCTCACTACAGGTTCTATTCCCACTCTGAATATCGTGGACACCCATGAGTGGAAATAGCCCCTGTGTGCCGGTATTCCGGCTGTTGGCATTTTCAGTTGTCGGGATTCTGGCGTCGGTATCCTGACTACCAGGATTCTGACAGTGCACCGGAAAATTTTCGGGTTTTGTGTTTTGGTTTTGGATTCGGTTCCGCGGCCGTGCTTTGGATTCGGGCGCGTTTTGGCAAAACCTCCCTGAAAATTTTTTGTCGGATTCGGGTGTGTTTTGGATTCGGGTGTTTTTTTTTTCAAAAACAGCTTAAATCATAGAATTTGGGGGTCATTTTGATCCTATAGTATTATTAACCTCAATAACCATAATTTCCACTCATTTCCAGTCTATTCTGAACACCTCACAATATTATTTTTAGTCCTAAAATTTGCACCGAGGTCGCTGGATGACTAAGCTAAGCGACCCAAGAGGGCAGCACAAACACCTATGCAGTGACAGTAGACGACATGTCAGTAATCGTTGGCAGGTCCTTCAGGCCGGACCAGATGTCAGCACTCGCTCCTGACTGCCCTGCATCACTGCCAGCGGGTGGGCTCGGAATTCTTATCCTTTTCCTCGCAGCCCCAGTTGCGGGAGAATGTGAAGGAGGAGCTGATGACGGGTCACGTTCCGCTTGACTTGACATTTTTCTCCCCAGCAGGTCTTTGAACCTCTGCAGACTTGTGTCTGCCGGAAAGAGAGATACAACGTAGTCTTTAAACTTAGGATCGAGCACGGTGGCCAAAATGTAGTGCTCTGATTTCAACAGATTGACCACCCATGAATCCTGGTTCAGCGAATTAAGGGCTCCATCCACAAGTCCCACATGCCTAGCGGAATCGCTCCGTCTTAGCTCCTCCTACAATCTCTACAGCTGCTTCTGCAAAAGCCTGATGAGGGGAATGACCTGACTCAGGCTGGCATTGTCTGAACTGGCTTCACGTGTGGCAAGTTCAAAGGGTTGCAGAACCTTGCACAACGTTGAAATCATTCTCCACTGCGCTTGAGTCAGGTGCATTCCCCCTCCTTTGCCTATATCGTAGGCAGATGTATAGGCTTGAATGGCCTTTTGCTGCTCCTCCATCCTCTGAAGCATATAGAGGGTTGAATTCCACCTCGTTACCACCTCTTGCTTCAGCTGATGGAGGGGCAGGTTCAGGAGTGTTTGCTGGTGCTCCTGTCTTCGGCATGCGCTGGCTGAATGCCGAAAGTGGCCCGCAATTCTTCGGGCCACCGACAGCATCTCTTGCACGCCCCTGTCATTTAAAAAAAAATTCTGCACCACCAAATTAATTGTATGTGCAAAACATGGGACGTGCTGGAATTTGCCCACATGTAACGCACGCACAATATTGGTGGCGTTGTCCGATGTCACAAATCCCCAGGAGAGTCCAATTGGGGTAAGCCAATCTGCGATGATGTTCCTCAGTTTCCGCAAGAGGTTGTCAGCTGTGTGCCTCTTATGGAAAGCGGTGATACAAAGCGTAGCCTGCCTAGGAACAAGTTGGCGTTTGCAAGATGCTGCTACTGGTGCCACCGCTGCTGTTGTTGCTGCGGGAGGTAATACATCTACCCAGTGGGCTGTCACAGTCATATAGTCCTGAGTCTGCCCTGCTCCACTTGTCCACATATCCATGGTTAAGTGGACATTGGGTACAACTGCATTTTTTAGGACACTGGTGATTCTTTTTTTGATGTCTGTGTACATTCTAGGTATCGCCTGCCTAGAGAAGTGGAACCTAGATGGGATTTGGTACCGGGGACACACTACCTCAAGAAATTCTCTAAGTCCCTGTGAATTAACGGTGGATACCGGACACACGTCTAACACCAACACAGCTGCCAAGTTATCCGCTTTGCAACAGGATGACTGCTGTGATATTTCATCTTCCTCGCAAAGGACTACTGGACAGTCAGTTGCTTACTGGAAGTAGTACAAGTGGTCTTTTGACTTCCCCTCTGGGATGACGATCGAATCCCAGCAGCAACAACAGCAGCGCCAGCAGCAGTAGGCGTTACACTCAAGGATCCATCGGAGGAATCACAGTTAGGAGAGGACTCGTCAGACTTGCCAGTGACATGGCCTGCAGGACTGTTGGCGACACACGGCTTGACACCTGTGGTCCGCATTTCTGTTGAAATAATTCCACACCGACGAGGTGATTTTTTTTGTAATATGACCAGGCATGTCAAAGGCCATATTCGTCCCACGGACAACAGGTGTCTCCCCGGGTGCCTGACTTAAACAAACCACATCACCATCAGAATCCTCCTTGTCAATTTACTCCTCAGCGCCAGCAACACCCATATCCTCATCCTGGTGTACTTCAACAGTGACATGTCACGTCTAGCAAAGTTTGAGGATCCGGCAGCTGAGATTTGCCCGAGGAGGTAGCAGGCTGTGAATGAACCAGATGAGGGGGCTGGATATAGTTCCTTCGCATGGGACACGGAGCAATGAAGAACATAGGCGGGGTTTGAGATCAATGGAAAGTATTTATTATGTACAGGGCTGAGGTAGAGGACCGAGGCTGGAGCACGATGGTTAAAGACGTGGCAGGGGGCGAAGAACTGTGGATTGTGATTTGAAAGACGAGACTGTAGATGATGAACTGTGGAACTGTGGATGGTGGTTGAAGACGTGGCTGGAGACAAGGACTGTGGACTGTGGTTTGTTAAACGAGGCTGAAGATAATAATCTGCAGGCTGTGGTCGGTTGTAAAAAGGCGTGGCTGGTGAAGGAGATCTGTGGAGTGTGGCTTGAAAGATGAGGCAGAAGACCCGGGGCCGACTGTGCCCAAAGAGTCTTACTGGACCAGGTTTTCCAGGAGCGCTTCCACAGGCAGTAACAGTCTAGAAACGGCAGGGCTGCAGCAGCAACAGAGAACCAACCAAGCAGGATCAGGAGGAACCAGAATACAGCAGGAGTCCTGGGAGCACAGGCTATAGCACCTACAACAGGGTTGTAACTTGAAGCACTGGCATCCCTGTCCTAAACCAGCCCCCTTTTATAGGGAGAGCTTCCCCTGGATTGGCTGGAAGAAACAGGAAACAGGAACTATGCTTAAAACTTGGTCAGCAAGAGCGACCCGCTGTAGCGGCGTCCCGCCGCCACTAGCGGACCCCCTCACCGCCGCTACTGCTGCCCACAGATCCGGCACAGCAGCCCACCTCCGCCGCTGCCCGCACATAGCCAAGGAAGCCAGCCCCGCGGCCCCAGCGTACCAGTAAGACTCCGGACGCTGACAGTACCCCCCCTTTGCGGGTGGACTCCGGACACCTATGTGGTTTAGTTGGAAACTTGGCATGAAATGTCCGAAGAAGTCTTGGAGCATGGACATCCTCTGCATCTACCCAAGATCTCTCCTCTGGCCCATACCCCTTCCAATCAACAAGGTACTGGATGCGACCATAACGTCTGCGAGAATCGAGGATCTTGTGAATCTCAAATTCGTCTCCATGTGCTGATTGGATCTTGGGTGATTTAGGCACAGCGGCTCTGAACCGATTAAGTACCAATGGTTTTAAGAGAGAAATATGAAATGCATTAGGAATTTTCAACTGCGGAGGTAATTTCACTTTGTAAGCCACAGGATTCAACACTTTTTCGATTGGGTAAGGCCCAATAAATCTGAGCAAACTTTTTTGTAGGAACCTTTAATCTTAGGTTACGTGTGGAAACCCAAACCCGATCTCCTACCTTAAGGCTTGGTACAGCTTTTCGTTTCAGATCTGCATAGTTCTTATATCTCTTGGATGTCTTGAGCAAAGTCTTGTGAACTTGTTTCCAGGCTTCAGTAAATTGTCGAAGTGTTGACTCTGCGGCAGGAACCTCAAGCGTAGGCAGAAGTTGGAAGTCAGGAATTCTTGGATGGTAACCATAATTAATGAAGAATGGAGAAGATTTTGTGGCAGAGTGATAAAGATTGTTATGGACAAATTCTGCGAATGGGAGGAAGTCCAGCCAGTCGTCCTGTGAGGAGGACATGAATAAACGCAGAAAAGTCTCCAGATCCTGGTTCACTCTCTCTGTTTGACCATCCGTTTGGGGATGATATCTTGAGGAGAAGTTTAATTTCACGCCAAGAGCAGAACATAGGGATCTCCAATACTTGGCCACAAATTGAGGACCTCTATCAGACACGATTTCCTGTGGTAGACCATGGAGTCGAAAGATCTCTGCTATAAACAATTTTGCCAAATGGGATGCAGATGGAAGATTAGCCAGAGGAACAAAGTGTGCCATTTTAGAGAATCGGTCAACTATGACCCATACGGTGTTTCGCCCACCAGACGTAGGTAAATCTGTAATAAAGTCCATAGAAATATGCGTCCATGGTCTTAGTGGTACCGGCAAAGGATGGAGTAACCCAGCTGGTGGACCCTTGGGACTTTTATGCTGAGCACATTTTGGACAGGCAGCTACGAATTCCTGAACGTCAGTCCTGAGGTGGGTCACCAGTAGGAGCGCTGAATGAATTTAAGTGTCTTATGACCGCCCGCATGGCCCATGAAGGAGTAGGAGTGAGCCCATGTAAGAAGTTTTTTGCGAAGATTTGGTGCAACGAAGATCTTCCCTGGAGGAAGAAGTGGAGAGGTATTAGTTGCAGAAAAAGAGGTGGATTCCAGGATAAATTGCTTTTTTGAACGGTCAGAGGGTTCTTCAGAACTTAGGGAGCGAGATAATGCATCTGCCTTTTTGTTGAGGGAACCTGGTCGGTAACTGAGTTTAAAATTAAAACGGGTAAAGAAGAGTGCCCATCTTGCTTGGCGTGGGTTCAGACATCAGGCTGACTGTAGATACAGAAGGTTCTTGTGATCCGTGGTCACCGAAATTGGATGCTGAGCTCCCTCCAACAAATACCTCCACTCCTCAAAGGCCAACTTAATTGCCAGTAATTCCTGTTCCCCAATAGCGTAATTCTATTCAGCGGGGGAGAATCTTCACGAGAATAACGCACAAGGATGGACCTTCTTGTCCTCGAAAAGCTGGGATAATACTGCTCCCACTCCCACAGTAGAGGCATCAACCTCCACCAAGAACGGACGGCTGAGATCGGGTTGTCGAAGAACTGGAGCAGTCGTGAAGGCCTCCTTTAAAGATGAAAAAGCTTCCAAAGCCTCAGGAGACCACTTGGCAGGATCGGCTCCCTTCCTAGTTAATGCGTTTATAGGAGCTATGATAGAAGAATAATTTTGAATGAATCTTCGGTAGAAGTTAGCAAACCCCAGGAAACGTTGAATTCCTTTAAGGGTAGCTGGAAGCGCCCAATCCTGAATCGCCTGGACTTTAGCGGGGTCCATCTGTAACCTCTGCCCTGAGAGAATGTAACCGAGGAATGGAATCGTGGGTACTTCAAAGGTGCACTTCTCTAACTTACAGAGTAACTGATTCCTTCGTAAACGAGTTAACACTTCTTTGACTTGTTCCCGATGGGTCTTCAAATCCCTAGAAAAAATGAGGATGTCATCCAGATACACTACCAAGCAGTCGTACAGGAGATCTCTGAAGATTTCGTTAACGAACTCTTGAAAGACGGCTGGGGCGTTACATAGGCCAAAAGGCATTACCAGGTATTCGGTATGGCCGTCGCGGGTATTAAATGCCGTCTTCCATTCGTCCCCTGGGCGAATACGTATAAGATTGTAGGCCTCCCGTAAGTCCAACTTAGTATATACAGTAGCTCCTTTAACACGGTCGAACAGTTCTGGAATCAGAGGTAACGGATATCTGTTCTTAACTGTTATGTCATTGAGACCTCTATAGTTAATACAGGGCCGCAACCCCCCATCCTTCTTTTTGACGAAGAAAAATCCTGCTCCGGCCGGAGATGTAGAAGACCTGATGAACCCTTTCTCCAAGTTCTCCCGGATATACTCCGACATGGCCTGTGTCTCGGGAAGTGAGAGAGGGTAAATTCGTCCTCGGGGAGGAGTCTTACCGGGTACTAGCTCAATGGGACAATCCCAAGTACGATGAGGAGGCAAGGTGTCTGCCCCATGCTTACTGAAAACACCTTGAAAAGCTTGGTACTCCACAGGAAGGCTGGAAGGGCTGAAAGAACAGAGAGGTCTAACTGAACGTAAATAGTTCTGGAAGCAGTCTTGTCCCCAAGAGAGAACATCCATAGTTTGCCAATCTATGTGGGGGTTGTGTCTGATTAACCATGGAAACCCTAGGATTAGTTCATGAGAGGCTTTAGGAATTACAAGGAAAGAGATTTTTTCTGAATGGAGAACTCCGACCTTCAGCTTGAGAGGAATAGTACGAAAGGATATAATACCCTCTGGGATATAACTTCCATCCACTGCGGTAACAGAAATGGTACGATCCAAAGGAACCGTTTGTATTCCTGTTCGTTTGACCAGAGCTGACGTAATTAAACTTTCGGCGGCTCCGGAGTCGAGTAGTGCAGGGATGAGAAGAGAAGAAGAAGGGAGCTCCAATTGGGTTAACAGGACAGACTCTTTCTTGGTATGTAATTCTGAGAATTCTCCTAGCTTGACCTCTCCGGCACAAACTAGGAGCGGGCTTTTCCCGGACGTAGATTGCAAGTTTTAACAAAGTGATCAGATGCACCACAATCAGGGCAGAGGTTCCCTTGTCGCCGTCTCTGACGTTCTTCATTGGAGAGGCGGGAGCGATTAATCTGCATGGGTTCTTCCGCAGTTGGTGATGATGTTGCTGGTGGAAGAACAACTCTAGGCTTAGGGCGATCTGACCGCAACCTCTCCATACAGCGCTCTCTGTACCTTAGGTCTAACTTATTGCATAAATAAATTAGTTTATCCAACTTATCAGGTACGTCCTGAGTTGCGAGGTCATCTTTGATCTTTTCGGAGAGACCGCTCCAGAAAGCTGCAATGAGAGCCTCCTCGTTCCAGTTCAGTTCTGAGAAAAGGGTGCGAAACTGGATCACGTACTGACTGACCGTACGCGTGCCCTGACGCATCCAAAGGATTTCCAATGAGGCGGCAGAAGTCCTGCCCGGTTCGTCGAAGATTCTTCGAAAGGTGGCCACGAATTCTGGATAGTTAGATAAGATGGGATCCATCCTCTCCCACAATGGTGAAGCCCATTCCAACGCTTGCCCGGTAAGTAAAGAAATTATATAGGCTACTTTGGTTTGTGCTGATGGGAAGTTGGCAGACTGTAGTTCGAACTGGATTTCGCACTGGTTAAGAAACCCGCGGCATTGTTTTGAATTCCCATCGAATTTACTGGGAGGTGGCAAATGCAACCGTGGAAGTGGTACTGGTACAGGAGGAAGCGGGACCGGAGGTGCTAATGTGGGAGCAGCTGTAGATACTTGAGGGGCCTTCATGGCAACACAGAGATAATCGAGACGTTCGGACATACTCTGCATGAACTGCACGATTTGAGATTGTGTGGCCTCCTGCTTATTTAAGCGAGACCAGATATCTGCAGTTGAATCCCCTCCTGAGGCCCGATCACCCGTCGAATCCATTTGGCCAGTGCTTACTGTCACGTCTAGCAAAGTTTGAGGATCCGGCAGCTGAGATTTGCCCGAGGAGGTAGCAGGCTGTGAATGAACCAGATGAGGGGGCTGGATATAGTTCCTTTGCATGGGACACGGAGCAATGAAGAACGTAGGCGGGGTTTGAGAGTCAATGGAAAGTATTTATTATGTACAGGGCTGAGGTAGAGGACCGAGGCTGGAGCACGATGGTTAAAGACGTGGCAGGGGGCGAAGAACTGTGGACTGTGATTTGAAAGACGAGACTGTAGATGATGAACTGTGGAACTGTGGATGGTGGTTGAAGACGTGGCTGGAGACAAGGACTGTGGACTGTGGTTTGTTAAACGAGGCTGAAGATAATAATCTGCAGGCTGTGGTCGGTGGTAAAAAGGCGTGGCTGGTGAAGGAGATCTGTGGAGTGTGGCTTGAAAGATGAGGTAGAAGACCCGGGGCCGACTGTGCCCAAAGAGTCTTACTGGACCAGGTTTTCCAGGAGCGCTTCCACAGGCAGTAACAGTCTAGAAACGGCAGGGCTGCAGCAGCAACAGAGAACCAACCAAGCAGGATCAGGAGGAACCAGAATACAGCAGGAGTCCTGGGAGCACAGGCTATAGCACCTACAACAGGGTTGTAACTTGAAGCACTGGCATCCCTGTCCTAAACCAGCCCCCTTTTATAGGGAGAGCTTCCCCTGGATTGGCTGGAAGAAACAGGAAACAGGAACTATGCTTAAAACTTGGTCTCCAACATGGTGGCGCCCAGTAATGCAGACCTTTTTGCAAAGCCACAATGCTCACTGCCCCATGTCTCCTAGCAACGGCTCAGCAAGAGCGACCCGCTGTAGCGGCGTCCCGCCGCCACTAGCGGACCCCCTCACCGCCGCTACTGCTGCCCACAGATCCGGCACAGCAGCCCACCTCCGCCGCTGCCCGCACATAGCCAAGGAAGCCAGCCCCGCGGCCCCAGCGTACCGGTAAGACTCCGGACGCTGACAGTACCCCCCCTTTGCGGGTGGACTCCGGACACCTATGTGGTTTAGTTGGAAACTTGGCATGAAATGTCCGAAGAAGTCTTGGAGCATGGACATCCTCTGCATCTACCCAAGATCTCTCCTCTGGCCCATACCCCTTCCAATCAACAAGGTACTGGATGCGACCATAACGTCTGCGAGAATCGAGGATCTTGTGAATCTCAAATTCGTCTCCATGTGCTGATTGGATCTTGGGTGATTTAGGCACAGCGGCTCTGAACCGATTAAGTACCAATGGTTTTAAGAGAGAAATATGAAATGCATTAGGAATTTTCAACTGCGGAGGTAATTTCACTTTGTAAGCCACAGGATTCAACACTTTTTCGATTGGGTAAGGCCCAATAAATCTGAGCAAACTTTTTTGTAGGAACCTTTAATCTTAGGTTACGTGTGGAAACCCAAACCCGATCTCCTACCTTAAGGCTTGGTACAGCTTTTCGTTTCAGATCTGCATAGTTCTTATATCTCTTGGATGTCTTGAGCAAAGTCTTGTGAACTTGTTTCCAGGCTTCAGTAAATTGTCGAAGTGTTGACTCTGCGGCAGGAACCTCAAGCGTAGGCAGAAGTTGGAAGTCAGGAATTCTTGGATGGTAACCATAATTAATGAAGAATAGAGAAGATTTTGTGGCAGAGTGATAAAGATTGTTATGGACAAATTCTGCGAATGGGAGGAAGTCCAGCCAGTCGTCCTGTGAGGAGGACATGAATAAACGCAGAAAAGTCTCCAGATCCTGGTTCACTCTATCTGTTTGACCATCCGTTTGGGGATGATATCTTGAGGAGAAGTTTAATTTCACGCCAAGAGCAGAACATAGGGATCTCCAATACTTGGCCACAAATTGAGGACCTCTATCAGACACGATTTCCTGTGGTAGACCATGGAGTCGAAAGATCTCTGCTATAAACAATTTTGCCAAATGGGATGCAGATGGAAGATTAGCCAGAGGAACAAAGTGTGCCATTTTAGAGAATCGGTCAACTATGACCCATACGGTGTTTCGCCCACCAGACGTAGGTAAATCTGTAATAAAGTCCATAGAAATATGCGTCCATGGTCTTAGTGGTACCGGCAAAGGATGGAGTAACCCAGCTGGTGGACCCTTGGGACTTTTATGCTGAGCACATTTTGGACAGGCAGCTACGAATTCCTGAACGTCAGTCCTGAGGTGGGTCACCAGTAGGAGCGCTGAATGAATTTAAGTGTCTTATGACCGCCCGCATGGCCCATGAAGGAGTAGGAGTGAGCCCATGTAAGAAGTTTTTTGTGAAGATTTGGTGCAACGAAGATCTTCCCTGGAGGAAGAAGTGGAGAGGTATTAGTTGCAGAAAAAGAGGTGGATTCCAGGATAAATTGCTTTTTTGAACGGTCAGAGGGTTCTTCAGAACTTAGGGAGCGAGATAATGCATCTGCCTTTTTGTTGAGGGAACCTGGTCGGTAACTGAGTTTAAAATTAAAACGGGTAAAGAAGAGTGCCCATCTTGCTTGGCGTGGGTTCAGACATCAGGCTGACTGTAGATACAGAAGGTTCTTGTGATCCGTGGTCACCGAAATTGGATGCTGAGCTCCCTCCAACAAATACCTCCACTCCTCAAAGGCCAACTTAATTGCCAGTAATTCCTGTTCCCCAATAGCGTAATTCTATTCAGCGGGGGAGAATCTTCACGAGAATAACGCACAAGGATGGACCTTCTTGTCCTCGAAAAGCTGGGATAATACTGCTCCCACTCCCACAGTAGAGGCATCAACCTCCACCAAGAACGGACGGCTGAGATCGGGTTGTCGAAGAACTGGAGCAGTCGTGAAGGCCTCCTTTAAAGATGAAAAAGCTTCCAAAGCCTCAGGAGACCACTTGGCAGGATCGGCTCCCTTCCTAGTTAATGCGTTTATAGGAGCTATGATAGAAGAATAATTTTGAATGAATCTTCGGTAGAAGTTAGCAAACCCCAGGAAACGTTGAATTCCTTTAAGGGTAGCTGGAAGCGCCCAATCCTGAATCGCCTGGACTTTAGCGGGGTCCATCTGTAACCTCTGCCCTGAGAGAATGTAACCGAGGAATGGAATCGTGGGTACTTCAAAGGTGCACTTCTCTAACTTACAGAGTAACTGATTCCTTCGTAAACGAGTTAACACTTCTTTGACTTGTTCCCGATGGGTCTTCAAATCCCTAGAAAAAATGAGGATGTCATCCAGATACACTACCAAGCAGTCGTACAGGAGATCTCTGAAGATTTCGTTAACGAACTCTTGAAAGACGGCTGGGGCGTTACATAGGCCAAAAGGCATTACCAGGTATTCGGTATGGCCGTCGCGGGTATTAAATGCCGTCTTCCATTCGTCCCCTGGGCGAATACGTATAAGATTGTAGGCCTCCCGTAAGTCCAACTTAGTATATACAGTAGCTTCTTTAACACGGTCGAACAGTTCTGGAATCAGAGGTAACGGATATCTGTTCTTAACGGTTATGTCATTGAGACCTCTATAGTTAATACAGGGCCGCAACCCCCCATCCTTCTTTTTGACGAAGAAAAATCCTGCTCCAGCCGGAGATGTAGAAGACCTGATGAACCCTTTCTCCAAGTTCTCCCGGATATACTCCGACATGGCCTGTGTCTCGGGAAGTGAGAGAGGGTAAATTCGTCCTCGGGGAGGAGTCTTACCGGGTACTAGCTCAATGGGACAATCCCAAGTACGATGAGGAGGCAAGGTGTCTGCCCCATGCTTACTGAAAACACCTTGAAAAGCTTGGTACTCCACAGGAAGGCTGGAAGGGCTGAAAGAACAGAGAGGTCTAACTGAACGTAAATAGTTCTGGAAGCAGTCTTGTCCCCAAGAGAGAACATCCATAGTTTGCCAATCTATGTGGGGGTTGTGTCTGATTAACCATGGAACCCCTAGGATTAGTTCATGAGAGGCTTTAGGAATTACAAGGAAAGAGATTTTTTCTGAATGGAGAACTCCGACCTTCAGCTTGAGAGGAATAGTACGAAAGGATATAATACCCTCTGGGATATAACTTCCATCCACTGCGGTAACAGAAATGGTACGATCCAAAGGAACCGTTTGTATTCCTGTTCGTTTGACCAGAGCTGACGTAATTAAACTTTCGGCGGCTCCGGAGTCGAGTAGTGCAGGGATGAGAAGAGAAGAAGAAGGGAGCTCCAATTGGGTTAACAGGACAGACTCTTTCTTGGTATGTAATTCTGAGAATTCTCCTAGCTTGACCTCTCCGGCACAAACTAGGAGCGGGCTTTTCCCGGACGTAGATTGCAAGTTTTAACAAAGTGATCAGATGCACCACAATCAGGGCAGAGGTTCCCTTGTCGCCGTCTCTGACGTTCTTCATTGGAGAGGCGGGAGCGATTAATCTGCATGGGTTCTTCCACAGTTGGTGATGATGTTGCTGGTGGAAGAACAACTCTAGGCTTAGGGCAATCTGACCGCAACCTCTCCATACAGCGCTCTCTGTACCTTAGGTCTAACTTATTGCATAAATAAATTAGTTTATCCAACTTATCAGGTACGTCCTGAGTTGCGAGGTCATCTTTGATCTTTTCGGAGAGACCGCTCCAGAAAGCTGCAATGAGAGCCTCCTCGTTCCAGTTCAGTTCTGAGAAAAGGGTGCGAAACTGGATCACGTACTGACTGACCGTACGCATGCCCTGACGCATGCAAAGGATTTCCAATGAGGCGGCAGAAGTCCTGCCCGGTTCGTCGAAGATTCTTCGAAAGGTGGCCACGAATTCTGGATAGTTAGATAAGATGGGATCCATCCTCTCCCACAATGGTGAAGCCCATTCCAACGCTTGCCCGGTAAGTAAAGAAATTATATAGGCTACTTTGGTTCGTGCTGATGGGAAGTTGGCAGACTGTAGTTCGAACTGGATTTCGCACTGGTTAAGAAACCCGCGGCATTGTTTTGGATTCCCATCGAATTTACTGGGAGGTGGCAAATGCAACCGTGGAAGTGGTACTGGTACAGGAGGAAGCGGGACCGGAGGTGCTAATGTGGGAGCAGCTGTAGATACTTGAGGGGCCTTCATGGCAACACAGAGATAATCGAGACGTTCGGACATACTCTGCATGAACTGCACGATTTGAGATTGTGTGGCCTCCTGCTTATTTAAGCGAGACCAGATATCTGCAGTTGAATCCCCTCCTGAGGCCCGATCACCCGTCGAATCCATTTGGCCAGTGCTTACTGTCACGTCTAGCAAAGTTTGAGGATCCGGCAGCTGAGATTTGCCCGAGGAGGTAGCAGGCTGTGAATGAACCAGATGAGGGGGCTGGATATAGTTCCTTTGCATGGGACACGGAGCAATGAAGAACGTAGGCGGGGTTTGAGAGTCAATGGAAAGTATTTATTATGTACAGGGCTGAGGTAGAGGACCGAGGCTGGAGCACGATGGTTAAAGACGTGGCAGGGGGCGAAGAACTGTGGACTGTGATTTGAAAGACGAGACTGTAGATGATGAACTGTGGAACTGTGGATGGTGGTTGAAGACGTGGCTGGAGACAAGGACTGTGGACTGTGGTTTGTTAAACGAGGCTGAAGATAATAATCTGCAGGCTGTGGTCGGTGGTAAAAAGGCGTGGCTGGTGAAGGAGATCTGTGGAGTGTGGCTTGAAAGATGAGGTAGAAGACCCGGGGCCGACTGTGCCCAAAGAGTCTTACTGGACCAGGTTTTCCAGGAGCGCTTCCACAGGCAGTAACAGTCTAGAAACGGCAGGGCTGCAGCAGCAACAGAGAACCAACCAAGCAGGATCAGGAGGAACCAGAATACAGCAGGAGTCCTGGGAGCACAGGCTATAGCACCTACAACAGGGTTGTAACTTGAAGCACTGGCATCCCTGTCCTAAACCAGCCCCCTTTTATAGGGAGAGCTTCCCCTGGATTGGCTGGAAGAAACAGGAAACAGGAACTATGCTTAAAACTTGGTCTCCAACATGGTGGCGCCCAGTAATGCAGACCTTTTTGCAAAGCCACAATGCTCACTGCCCCATGTCTCCTAGCAACGGCTCAGCAAGAGCGACCCGCTGTAGCGGCGTCCCGCCGCCACTAGCGGACCCCCTCACCGCCGCTACTGCTGCCCACAGATCCGGCACAGCAGCCCACCTCCGCCGCTGCCCGCACATAGCCAAGGAAGCCAGCCCCGCGGCCCCAGCGTACCGGTAAGACTCCGGACGCTGACAGTACCCCCCCTTTGCGGGTGGACTCCGGACACCTATGTGGTTTAGTTGGAAACTTGGCATGAAATGTCCGAAGAAGTCTTGGAGCATGGACATCCTCTGCATCTACCCAAGATCTCTCCTCTGGCCCATACCCCTTCCAATCAACAAGGTACTGGATGCGACCATAACGTCTGCGAGAATCGAGGATCTTGTGAATCTCAAATTCGTCTCCATGTGCTGATTGGATCTTGGGTGATTTAGGCACAGCGGCTCTGAACCGATTAAGTACCAATGGTTTTAAGAGAGAAATATGAAATGCATTAGGAATTTTCAACTGCGGAGGTAATTTCACTTTGTAAGCCACAGGATTCAACACTTTTTCGATTGGGTAAGGCCCAATAAATCTGAGCAAACTTTTTTGTAGGAACCTTTAATCTTAGGTTACGTGTGGAAACCCAAACCCGATCTCCTACCTTAAGGCTTGGTACAGCTTTTCGTTTCAGATCTGCATAGTTCTTATATCTCTTGGATGTCTTGAGCAAAGTCTTGTGAACTTGTTTCCAGGCTTCAGTAAATTGTCGAAGTGTTGACTCTGCGGCAGGAACCTCAAGCGTAGGCAGAAGTTGGAAGTCAGGAATTCTTGGATGGTAACCATAATTAATGAAGAATAGAGAAGATTTTGTGGCAGAGTGATAAAGATTGTTATGGACAAATTCTGCGAATGGGAGGAAGTCCAGCCAGTCGTCCTGTGAGGAGGACATGAATAAACGCAGAAAAGTCTCCAGATCCTGGTTCACTCTATCTGTTTGACCATCCGTTTGGGGATGATATCTTGAGGAGAAGTTTAATTTCACGCCAAGAGCAGAACATAGGGATCTCCAATACTTGGCCACAAATTGAGGACCTCTATCAGACACGATTTCCTGTGGTAGACCATGGAGTCGAAAGATCTCTGCTATAAACAATTTTGCCAAATGGGATGCAGATGGAAGATTAGCCAGAGGAACAAAGTGTGCCATTTTAGAGAATCGGTCAACTATGACCCATACGGTGTTTCGCCCACCAGACGTAGGTAAATCTGTAATAAAGTCCATAGAAATATGCGTCCATGGTCTTAGTGGTACCGGCAAAGGATGGAGTAACCCAGCTGGTGGACCCTTGGGACTTTTATGCTGAGCACATTTTGGACAGGCAGCTACGAATTCCTGAACGTCAGTCCTGAGGTGGGTCACCAGTAGGAGCGCTGAATGAATTTAAGTGTCTTATGACCGCCCGCATGGCCCATGAAGGAGTAGGAGTGAGCCCATGTAAGAAGTTTTTTGCGAAGATTTGGTGCAACGAAGATCTTCCCTGGAGGAAGAAGTGGAGAGGTATTAGTTGCAGAAAAAGAGGTGGATTCCAGGATAAATTGCTTTTTTGAACGGTCAGAGGGTTCTTCAGAACTTAGGGAGCGAGATAATGCATCTGCCTTTTTGTTGAGGGAACCTGGTCGGTAACTGAGTTTAAAATTAAAACGGGTAAAGAAGAGTGCCCATCTTGCTTGGCGTGGGTTCAGACATCAGGCTGACTGTAGATACAGAAGGTTCTTGTGATCCGTGGTCACCGAAATTGGATGCTGAGCTCCCTCCAACAAATACCTCCACTCCTCAAAGGCCAACTTAATTGCCAGTAATTCCTGTTCCCCAATAGCGTAATTCTATTCAGCGGGGGAGAATCTTCACGAGAATAACGCACAAGGATGGACCTTCTTGTCCTCGAAAAGCTGGGATAATACTGCTCCCACTCCCACAGTAGAGGCATCAACCTCCACCAAGAACGGACGGCTGAGATCGGGTTGTCGAAGAACTGGAGCAGTCGTGAAGGCCTCCTTTAAAGATGAAAAAGCTTCCAAAGCCTCAGGAGACCACTTGGCAGGATCGGCTCCCTTCCTAGTTAATGCGTTTATAGGAGCTATGATAGAAGAATAATTTTGAATGAATCTTCGGTAGAAGTTAGCAAACCCCAGGAAACGTTGAATTCCTTTAAGGGTAGCTGGAAGCGCCCAATCCTGAATCGCCTGGACTTTAGCGGGGTCCATCTGTAACCTCTGCCCTGAGAGAATGTAACCGAGGAATGGAATCGTGGGTACTTCAAAGGTGCACTTCTCTAACTTACAGAGTAACTGATTCCTTTGTAAACGAGTTAACACTTCTTTGACTTGTTCCCGATGGGTCTTCAAATCCCTAGAAAAAATGAGGATGTCATCCAGATACACTACCAAGCAGTCGTACAGGAGATCTCTGAAGATTTCGTTAACGAACTCTTGAAAGACGGCTGGGGCGTTACATAGGCCAAAAGGCATTACCAGGTATTCGGTATGGCCGTCGCGGGTATTAAATGCCGTCTTCCATTCGTCCCCTGGGCGAATACGTATAAGATTGTAGGCCTCCCGTAAGTCCAACTTAGTATATACAGTAGCTTCTTTAACACGGTCGAACAGTTCTGGAATCAGAGGTAACGGATATCTGTTCTTAACTGTTATGTCATTGAGACCTCTATAGTTAATACAGGGCCGCAACCCCCCATCCTTCTTTTTGACGAAGAAAAATCCTGCTCCGGCCGGAGATGTAGAAGACCTGATGAACCCTTTCTCCAAGTTCTCCCGGATATACTCCGACATGGCCTGTGTCTCGGGAAGTGAGAGAGGGTAAATTCGTCCTCGGGGAGGAGTCTTACCGGGTACTAGCTCAATGGGACAATCCCAAGTACGATGAGGAGGCAAGGTGTCTGCCCCATGCTTACTGAAAACACCTTGAAAAGCTTGGTACTCCACAGGAAGGCTGGAAGGGCTGAAAGAACAGAGAGGTCTAACTGAACGTAAATAGTTCTGGAAGCAGTCTTGTCCCCAAGAGAGAACATCCATAGTTTGCCAATCTATGTGGGGGTTGTGTCTGATTAACCATGGAAACCCTAGGATTAGTTCATGAGAGGCTTTAGGAATTACAAGGAAAGAGATTTTTTCTGAATGGAGAACTCCGACCTTCAGCTTGAGAGGAATAGTACGAAAGGATATAATACCCTCTGGGATATAACTTCCATCCACTGCGGTAACAGAAATGGTACGATCCAAAGGAACCGTTTGTATTCCAGTTCGTTTGACCAGAGCTGACGTAATTAAACTTTCGGCGGCTCCGGAGTCGAGTAGTGCAGGGATGAGAAGAGAAGAAGAAGGGAGCTCCAATTGGGTTAACAGGACAGACTCTTTCTTGGTATGTAATTCTGAGAATTCTCCTAGCTTGACCTCTCCGGCACAAACTAGGAGCGGGCTTTTCCCGGACGTAGATTGCAAGTTTTAACAAAGTGATCAGATGCACCACAATCAGGGCAGAGGTTCCCTTGTCGCCGTCTCTGACGTTCTTCATTGGAGAGGCGGGAGCGATTAATCTGCATGGGTTCTTCCGCAGTTGGTGATGATGTTTCTGGTGGAAGAACAACTCTAGGCTTAGGGCGATCTGACCGCAACCTCTCCATACAGCGCTCTCTGTACCTTAGGTCTAACTTATTGCATAAATAAATTAGTTTATCCAACTTATCAGGTACGTCCTGAGTTGCGAGGTCATCTTTGATCTTTTCGGAGAGACCGCTCCAGAAAGCTGCAATGAGAGCCTCCTCGTTCCAGTTCAGTTCTGAGGAAAGGGTGCGAAACTGGATCACGTACTGACTGACCGTACGCGTGCCCTGACGCATGCGAAGGATTTCCAATGAGGCGGCAGAAGTCCTGCCCGGTTCGTCGAAGATTCTTCGAAAGGTGGCCACGAATTCTGGATAGTTAGATAAGATGGGATCCATCCTCTCCCACAATGGTGAAG
The DNA here is from genome assembly GCF_028390025.1 of Pseudophryne corroboree. NCBI lineage: Eukaryota > Metazoa > Chordata > Amphibia > Anura > Myobatrachidae > Pseudophryne > Pseudophryne corroboree. The sequence goes on along the minus strand of NC_086448.1, from coordinate 606,989,670 downwards.
CCCATTCCAACGCTTGCCCGGTAAGTAAAGAAATTATATAGGCTACTTTGGTTCGTGCTGATGGGAAGTTGGCCGACTGTAGTTCGAACTGGATTTCGCACTGGTTAAGAAACCCGCGGCATTGTTTTGGATTCCCATCGAATTTACTGGGAGGAGGCAAATGCAACCGTGGAAGTGGTACTGGTACAGGAGGAAGCGGGACCGGAGGTGCTAATGTGGGAGCAGCTGTAGATACTTGAGGGGCCTTCATGGCAACACAGAGAGAATCGAGACGTTCGGACATACTCTGCATGAACTGCACGATTTGAGATTGTGTGGCCTCCTGCTTATTTAAGCGAGACCAGATATCTGCAGTTGAATCCCCTCCTGAGGCCTGATCACCCGTCGAATCCATTTGGCCAGTGCTTACTGTCACGTCTAGCAAAGTTTGAGGATCCGGCAGCTGAGATTTGCCCGAGGAGGTAGCAGGCTGTGAATGAACCAGATGAGGGGGCTGGATATAGTTCCTTTGCATGGGACACGGAGCAATGAAGAACGTAGGCGGGGTTTGAGAGTCAATGGAAAGTATTTATTATGTACAGGGCTGAGGTAGAGGACCGAGGCTGGAGCACGATGGTTAAAGACGTGGCAGGGGGCGAAGAACTGTGGACTGTGATTTGAAAGACGAGACTGTAGATGATGAACTGTGGAACTGTGGATGGTGGTTGAAGACGTGGCTGGAGACAAGGACTGTGGACTGTGGTTTGTTAAACGAGGCTGAAGATAATCTGCAGGCTGTGGTCGGTGGTAAAAAGGCGTGGCTGGTGAAGGAGATCTGTGGAGTGTGGCTTGAAAGACGAGGCAGAAGACCCGGGGCCGACTGTGCCCAAAGAGTCTTACTGGACCGGGTTTTCCAGGAGCGCTTCCACAGGCAGTAACAGGCTAGAAACGGCAGGGCTGCAGCAGCAACAGAGAACCGGCCAAGCAGGATCAGGAGGAACCAGAATACAGCAGGAATCCTGGGAGCACAGGCTAAAGCACCTACAACAGGGTTGTAACTTAAAGCACTGGCATCCCTGTCCTAAACCAGCCCCCTTTTATAGGGAGAGCTTCCCCTGGATTGGCTGGAAGAAACAGGAAACAGGAACTATGCTTAAAACTTGGTCTCCAACATGGCGGCGCCCAGTAATGCAGACCTTTTTGCAAAGCCACAATGCTCACTGCCCCATGTCTCCTAGCAACGGCTCAGCAAGAGCGACCCGCTGTAGCGGCGTCCTGCCGCCACGAGCAGACCCCCTCACCGCCGCTACTGCTGCCCACGGATCCGGCTCAGCAGCCCACCTCCGCCGCTGCCCGCACATCGCCAAGGAAGCCAGCCCCGCGGCCCCAGCGTACCGGTAAGACTCCGGACGCTGACATGACATCTTCAATTTGACTATCAGGAACTGGACTGTGGGTGCTCTTTCCAGCACTTGCAGGGGGCGTACAAATGGTGGAAGGAGCCACCTCTTCCCGTCCAGCGTTGGGAAGGTCAGGCATCGCAACCGCCGACACAATCAGACTCTCCTTGGGGATTTGTGATTTAGAAGAACGCACAGTTCTTTGCTGTGCTTTTGCCATCTTAACTCTTTTCAGTTTTCTAGCGGGAGGATGAGTGCTTCCATCCTCATGTGAAGCTGAACCAGTAGCCACGAACATAGGCCAGGGCCTCAGCTGTTCCTTGCCACTCTGTGTCGTAAATGGCATATTGGCAAGTTTACGCTTCTCCTCAGACGCTTTTAATTTAGATTTTTGGGTCATTTTACTGAACTTTATTTTTTTGGATTTTACATGCTCTCTACTATGACATTGGGCATCGGCCTTGGCAGACGACGTTGATGGAATTGAATCGTCTCTGCCATGACTAGTGGCAGCAGCTTCAGCACTAGGTGGAAGTGGATCTTGATCTTTCCCTATTTCACCCTCCACATTTTTGTTCTCCATTTTATAATATGTGGAATTATATGCCAGTAATATTATTATATCAATAGCAATGGGCTACTGTACCGTACAACTATATACTGTTGGTCACCAAAATGCTGCACTGTACTACTATATATACTGCCCCCCAAAAATGCAGCACAGATATGGAATGGATACTTGCAGTGACACAGAGCTGCAAGATACAGCAATGGCCTACTGTACTGTACAACTATATACTGTTGGTCACCAAAATGCTGCACTGTACTACTATATATACTGCCCCCCAAAAATGCAGCACAGATATGGAATGGATACTTGCAGTGACACAGAGCTGCAAGATACAGCAATGGCCTACTGTACTGTACAACTATATACTGTTGGTCACCAAAATGCTGCACTGTACTACTATATATACTGCTCACAAAAATGCAGCACAGATATGGAATGGATACTTGCAGTGATACGGAGCTGCAAGATACAGCAATGGCCTACTGTACTGTACAACTATATACTGTTGATCACCAAAATGCTGCACTATACTACTATATATACTGCTCACAAAAATGCAGCACATATATGGAATGGATACTTGCAGTGACACGGAGCTGCAAGATACAGCAATGGCCTACTGTACTGTACAACTATATACTGTTGGTCACCAAAATGCTGCACTGTTCTACTATATATACTGCTCACAAAAATGCAGCACAGATATGGAATGGATACTTGCAGTGACACAGAGCTGCAAGATACAGCAATGGCCTACTGTACTGTACAACTATATACTGTTGGTCACCAAAATGCTGCACTGTACTACTATATATACTGCTCACAAAAATGCAGCACAGATATGGAATGGATACTTGCAGTGACACGGAGCTGCAAGATACAGCAATGGCCTACTGTACTGTACAACTATATACTGTTGGTCACCAAAATGCTGCACTGTACTACTATATATACTGCTCACAAAAATGCAGCACAGATATGGAATGGATACTTGCAGTGACACGGAGCTGCAAGATACAGCAATGGCCTACTGTACAATACAACTATATACTGTTGGTCACCAAAATGCTGCACTGTACTACTATATATACTGCTCACAAAAATGCAGCACAGATATGGAATGGATACTTGCAGTGACACGGAGCTGCAAGATACAGCAATGGCCTACTGTACTGTACAACTATATACTGTTGATCACCAAAATGCTGCACTGTACTACTATATATACTGCTCACAAAAATGCAGCACATATATGAAATGGATACTTGCAGTGACATGGAGCTGCAAGATACAGCAATGGCCTACTGTACTGTACAACTTTATACTGTTGGTCATTAAAATGCTGCACTGTACTACTATATATACTGCTCACAAAAATGCAGCACAGATATGGAATGGATACTTGCAGTGACACGGAGCTGCAAGATACAGCAATGGCCTACTGTACTGTACAACTATATACTGTTGGTCACCAAAATGCTGCACTGTACTACTATATATACTGCTCACAAAAATGCAGCACAGATATGGAATGGATACTTGCAGTGACACAGAGCTGCAAGATACAGCAATGGCCTACTGTACTGTACAACTATATACTGTTGGTCACCAAAATGCTGCACTGTACTACTATATATACTGCTCGCAAAAATGCAGCACAGATATTGAACGGATACTTGTAATGACACGGAGCAGCAAGATACAGCAATGGCCTACTGTACTGTACAACTATATACTGCTGGACACCGAAATGCTGCACTGTACTACTATATATACTGCTCACAAAAATGCAGCACAGATATGGAATGGAATCTTGCAGTGACACGGAGCTGCAAGATACAGCAATGGCCTACTGTACTGTACAACTATATACTGTTGGTCACCAAAATGCAGAACACTGAGCACAGATATTTACAGCACACTGAGCACAGATATGGAGCTTTTCAGGCAGAGAACGTAGATATTTGCAGCACACTGAGCAGAGATATTTGCAGCACACTGAGCACAGATTACGGAGCTTTTCAGGCAGAGAATGTAGCCACGTCCTCTCCGTTCAATCTCCAATGCACGAGTGAAAATGGCAGTGACGCGTGGCTCTTTATATAGAATACGAATCTTGTGAGAATCCGACAGCGGGATGATGACGTTCAGCCGCGTTTGGGTTAACCGAGCAAGGCGGGAAGATCCGATGCTGCCTCGGACCCGTGTAAAATAGGTGAAGTTCGGGGGGGGTTGGATCTCGACAAACCGAACCCGCTCATCTCTAGTGCGCACACACAGAATCCGCACTGTGCATGCACACACAGTGAAATGCGACAGTATCTCACACATGCGAACGACTCTGCCTGATTGACAGGCAGAGGCATTCATAGGGCGGGAGGGGGCATCGTGTCAGAGTTTTGTGTGCGGCATTGCAGCATTGGGGGCGCAATCTGGACAACGCAGGCGTGTCTGAACCATTTGCAGGCCGTAGTAGCTGCGTCATGTCACACGCAGCTGATGCAACCCAAAAGATGGCTGGTTGCTGTCTGCCTTAGCAGCTAGGCCGCATAGGCAGAGTGCAACTCTAAACATGACAGCGCATCGCCGTTGTGCGATGCGCTCGCATGTTTGCAGGAGGGAGGGTGGCAGGACCCGGCATGCCCTGTGCTGGGCGTCTCCCCGCTTGTCAGTGTAATGTGTTGTAGATGTACGATTTTTCGCACATCTACGACCCATGCTGAATTAGGCCCTAAGTAACCTGTGCATTCAAGAATGGATGTCCTGGACTGTAATGACGGTGTTTGGGTAACTCTGCTCAAGAAGATCCCCACGTTATAGATATGTTAGTTACACAGTAAGTCTTTCTATGTTTAAGCTACAGCAGAAATTATACCTTAATCTTGTTTCACTTTATTTGCCTGAAGACAGTGGTTTTAAAGAGTTTGATGCTATGCAGCACCCTAATTAAACCATCTAAACTTAGTTGATATGACCCTTTCAAACTCAAATACAACATACAGTGTAATGTAATTGCCTCTAGTTCTCACCAACATACTGTCAAGGAAGGAAAGCATATGACATTTTTATCAGTTTAAAGGAAATCAGAAAGCTTCCACATCAAAGCTGAAGTGTCACTAAGAGCCTCAGAACTGGTGGAATTTATAAAATTGTGCCTCTTCTGAAGATGAAACAATTTTTTTTGCAATTGAAAAACAACAAAGGCAATGCTTTGTTCACAAATGAACACTATTAAGCTCAGCAGTGTTTGACACTCTGCCAAACGTTTCAAATTATCTCCACTGGTGCTGGTATACTTTTCCTTTATTTATTTATGGTCATATGTTACATGCCTTCAAAGCAATATTCTTACGTTTTTGCTTATCTGGATCAGTTAAACACAATTTATTTGTTCTCGGTTTTAATTACATTTCTGTGATCTTTATAGGACTAAATTCCAGGGGGAAAAATAATAATACATGCTAAGTTCAAACACATACATATAAATAAAGGATTAATATTGCATTACACATGCTACAGGGTATTGTATCCCAATGCCTTCAACCATTTAAAATACAGAACGTCTACAGTATTTTAAGAACATGGGGTCTATGTACTAAGCCTTGGAGAGAGATAAAGTTGATGGAGCTAAAGTGCCAACCAACCAGCTCCTGTCATTTTTCAAACACAGCCTGTAACATAGCAGTTAGGAGTTGGCTGGTACTTTATCTCTGTACTTTATCTCCGTCCACATTCTCTCTCTCCAAGGCACAATACATAGATCCTAGAGTCTCAAAATGTACAGTAGCATGTACAAATTTCAGTAAAATTGTTGTTGTTTTTTTAAATAATTTTATTGTAATTTTTAAATATGAACAAGCTCTCCACAATATTCTCTTACAATATTAGTATATTATAATGTCAGATATTTCAGTACAATGCATTAAGATTCAGGATATAATAATAATAATAATTTTATTTATATAGCGCTCTTTCTCCAATAGGACTCAAGGCGCTTAACAGATACATAGCCTAATATAGTACAGAAAATAATGAAGTACATTTTCATAAAATACAGAAGCATGAAGATACTAAAAGGGACACTATGGAAATGCTTGAGTAAACAGGAAAGTCTTGAGTCTACTTTTGAAGGATTCTATAGTTGGGGCCTCTCGCACTGAAGTGAGTTCCACAGAGTCGGAGCCGCATGACTAAAAGCTCGAACCCCAGATGAATTACGGTCGATTCTAGGTACTGCTAAAAGTCCTTCATCTACAGATCGCAGTAATCGAGTGGGGCAGTATGGGGTCAGAAGCTGTTTCAGGTACCTTGGGCCTTGGTCATGTAATGCTTTGAAACTCAGTAAGCCAATCTTGAAGATGATTCGCCATCTTACAGGCAGCCAGTGAAGGGAGTAGAGGATGGGTGTTATGTGGCTAGAACGGGGCTGGTTGGTTAACAGCCTGGCAGCTGTGTTTTGCACCAGCTGTAAGCGTTGCAATTCTTTTGCTGGTAGACCAAGGTAGAGGGCATTACAGTAGTCTAATCGAGATGATACAAATGCATGTATGACTTTTGGCATATCATCTGAGGGAATTAAGTGCTTGATTCTGGCTATGTTCCTCAGGTGAAAGAATGAGGATTTGATTGTGGCTGATATCTGATATTTAAGTGTCAAGCCACCATCCAGGACAACGCCAAGATTCCGCACATGATCACTGGTCTGTAATTCTGAATCCCTGAGTGTAAGTCCAGTTGGTTGGCTATGCTGCAGTCTTGTCCTTTGATGTTGCGGTCATATCATAAGGACCTCTGTTTTATCCGGGTTCAGTCGCAGCAAGAAGCAAGACTAAACACAACACAACGCATACAGTGCTTTGATAATAGGAAAATAGTCTTGAATGTAGAATCCTCCACAGACATAATAAAAAATGAATGTAGCACTTAGCATTGCTTTCCATTAACCAGGCTCACATATCAGATTAGTATACACCTTCTTTGTGATATAGTTGGCTGTAACATTCTCACAAATAAAGTTAAAGCAAGGCCCATTTAACTTGTAACATCCTTATGCTTAACTGCTTGAAAATTGCAGGGTTATTGGATCTTTGTGACCAGCTCAAATTACCAATTTACAATACAGTGGGCCGGATTTAAATCTTCTGTCCCCCCTCCCACTCCCTATCACACCCGACAGTGGTATTCTAATATTACTGCTGACGGGCACAACAACCTCCAGATGTAGCAAGCTGAAATGCGTATAAAGAGACCCGTTTGGGCGATTGCGACCATTACGTTAGTCAGGTTTAGGCGCTTGATGTGCCTAAAGCACACTGGAATGAGCTCTATCAGTGCGATAGCGGGGCACATTTGAATATCGTCCCTCTATCTCCCGTCACTTTAGACTTTAAATTGAACCATCTGGGCAGTGTCAGAGTAGGGCATGAAGGGCCCACCGGGGGAATGCATTGGTTGGGGCCAGTGGCGTAACTAGGGCCCCGCAACCCCCTGCGGTTGCTTTGAGGTGCGCAGGGCTGCGGGGGCGCCAACGCTGCCACTGATTCTGTTTTGGGAAGGAGGACACGAAGAGCACAGTGTCTGTTAAATGAAGTGCCCGTTCATGAGCTCTGATTGGCTCACGAACTGGCACTTCGTTTGACAGACACGTCGCTGCCGCCGGAGACCCAGGAGGGACACACAGGAGAGGCGCACACTGTGCCCTCCGTGTCCTCCTTCCCAAAACGCACAGCAGCTGGGGAGCCTGGGAGAAGGGGGTGTACCTGGCACAGGGGGAGCATATTTGGCACTGGGGGGGGGGGCATATTTGGTACCGGGGGGCATAGTTGGCACTGGGGGGGGCATATTTGGCACTGGGGGAGCATATTTGGAACTGGGGGGGGCAAATTTGGCACTGGGGGACATTATTGGCACTGGAGGAGCATATTTGGCACTGGGGGGGGTATATGTGTACCTGGCACTGTGGGGGAATATCTGGCACTGGGGGACACAGCCCTAGCAACAAGCATTACCCCCTGGTTACAAGCACAACACCCAGCTCATGAAATCCCTGGCAACAAGCATTACCCCCCTTGCAACGAGCATGACACCCAGTGCATGAAACCCATGGCAACGAGTATTACCCCCTGACAACAAGCTTGAAACCCAGCACATGATACCTCTGGCAACAAGCATAAAACCTACGGCATGAAACCCCTGGCAACGAGCATGACACCCTGAGCATGAAAACCCCTGGCACCATGCATGGAACCAAGAGCATGATACCTCTGGCAACGAGCAGGTAATTGAAAAGTAATTAGAAGCCTTACTGTAGGACTTAATGTGAAATGGGCATTGCGGTGTGTGGCATAATGTATCACAGACATTGCGGTGTGTGTCGTCATAATGTGTCACAGGCATTACTGTGTATGGCATACTATATCACAAGCATTGTGGTATATGGTATAATGTCTCAGGGGCATTACAGTGTGTGGCATAATGTATCACGGACATTGCAGTGTGTGGCATAATGTATCACGGACATTGCAGTGTGTGGCATAATGTGTCACAGGCATTGTATGTGCTATAATGTATCAGGGGCATTGCAGTGTGTTGCATGATGTATAACGGGCACTGCGATGCATGTCATAATGTGTCACAGGCATTACGTGTGTGGCATAATGTGTCGGGGGCATTATGGTGTGCGGCATATTGTGTCATGGGCATTATTGTGTGTGGCATAATGTCTAAGGGCCATTGCAGTATGTGACACAATGTATACTGGGCATTACTATAAGGAGGAAAAATGACAAATAATGTAAGAGGCATGAATCAGGATTATTTTTTTCCTGTGGTGGCCAACGTCTGGGCGTACAGGTTGCAAAACTGGGGTATAAGGTAGTCTTTTCCGGCAATGTCACGCCCCTTTACGCAAAGCCACGCCCATTTCTGCAAGGTCATGCCCCATTTGCAGATTCATCACTTTACGAATGGCAATTACAGGGGGGGGGGGGGGGGGGGGCACCAGAGAATGTTTCGGCTTGGGGAGAAAAATTTCTAGTTACGCCTCTGGTTGGAGCCCATGTTTAGGGGTGTGGCTAGTCTCCAGAGGGGGTGTGGCCAGCTGCCACAGAGACTTGGCTAACCATTAGAGAGTGCATGGTCTGGGCCCCTCGATAAATATATATAGTTAATACTGCTAGTACATGCATCATAATGTACCAGATTAATAACAATAATGCACTGTAGAGAATAGACTGTGCAGTAAAAGGTAACATACTGTATGTATAATTCAAGTGCACAGTCTAGAACCTGATCCCTAAAGGAGCAGGTGGGCTCCAGGCAGAGGGGTCCACCAAGGGTTTCCGCTGTACCTTTGTGGGCCAGTCCAACTTTGCATCTGGGGTTAAATTGACCAATTGACTTTTTCAAGTTAAAACATGAGCATAATTTAAAAAAATATATTTTCCAAATAGTCTTATTTATTTACTTAAAGGTATTTTAAACACCATAAAACCAACCAAATAAAGTTTATCATTCAACAATAAACCAATTTTCATACATAATTTGTTCGCCATTTTAACAACTAGTCAACATTCCACCCATAAATGTTGCAGGTACTGTAAATATGAACTGTTGTTCCCCCCCTTGCCAATCCTCCAGCCTTTTGAGGTTGAGGTACTGTAGCTTCTTCAGCAAATCACTTTGTGGAAGAGTTATCAAAACTTGGAAATAGAAAAAGTGGAAAGAGATAAAGTACTATCAGCTTATAACTGTCATTTTGCAGGCTGTATAAGAAAAATTACAGTTAGGAGCTAATTGGTTGGTACTTTATCTCTCTCTACTTTATTTCTCTCCAAACTTTGATAAAGATCCCCCTTTGTGGGAAAAATGATACATCATTTTCCTCCAAAAATGGTTTCTCTTCGGAGAAATCTTGAACTCACTTTGTCGCCCTCAATTTCAAACTGGCTCGATTTACCCAACAGCCATTATTTTGGAAAAAAATGCTTAGCCTATTGATTCAGGATAATCGTTAGCTAAATGAGTCACAAGGTTTTTATACACTGGCAAATCACCAGCATGTATGATACATATTTTTAAAACTGATACTGTCATAGATCCATATGGTTACTACGTCATACTGGATGTTTCTATTTGTAGAACTGATTACACTTTAGTTCATCTTTACACCCCTAATGTCTCAAAATCAGACTTCCTTGATGAGATGAATCATCTTTTAGCTCAGTGGGTTAATGCTCACTTAATCATAGGGGGTGATTTAAATGCTGTTGTAGACCCTCACCTTGATAAACATCCCTCTCCGCAACACTCGCCTTCCTCCTCCTGGAGAGCTATGCATTCCTTTGAATCTACCCCCCAGCTCATCAACATTTGGTGAATGTCCAACTGACAAATCATTTACCTTCTTTTTCGCAGTTCATTCTTCCTGATCCCGGATTGATAATATTTTATAGTGGGAGATTCTTTGGTGGCACAGGTTAGTAAAACTGACATCCACCATATCCATGTCCGATAATGTTCCAGCATTATTAGTTTTGCAGCAAGCTGCTTCCTTGGGTGGGATGCCACCTTGGCGTTTTCCTGGATATTTGAATAATTCTGATAATCTTACTAATGGTTGGATGAATTTTCTGGATGATAATCTTGAGCATTGGGATCGTCTGACGGTGTTCTGGGGTACATCAAAGGTGGTTATGCGTGATATGATTATTGAGTATGTTTCAAAGCATAAGAAAAAAAATTAGCTGAAAAATACTCCACACTGCATAGTGCATTGACCAAATCCCCAACCGACAATAATGCCAACCCTACTACAGAGCTTTTAGCAACCTACACCCAAGCTCGACAAATGCTTGATAACTATCTGCTTTCTCTGGCTAAACAAGATATGGCTTTTTCCAAATTTAAATACTTTCATCTGGGAAATAAAGCAGGTCCTCTCTTGGCCACTATGTTTAAACCCTGGGTTCAAAAGAAATTAATCACCACCATTAGGGACCCTAATGCTTAGGCAATAGACTCTACTCTGTCAAAAATGTTATCCCAATTTGAATCCTTTTATTCTAAGATGTACAATCATACCCTTTGATTCAGATAAGCATGCACAGATTATGGAGGCAGCTCTCCCCGCTGCACTGATCTCCAATACAAGAGTCTCACTGAGACCAAAACTCTTTGAGGAAGTTCAAACAGCAATCTCTAAACTCAAACTATATAAATCTTCGGGTCCCGTGGTCTGTCAAATGAATATTATAAACATTTAGCTCCTCATGTTTCTCAGACTGAATCTATCTATCTATCTATCTATCTATCTATCTATCTATCTATCTTTCTGTATTTTTCTTGTAAGTCTTGTAAGCAAAGGCTGAGGTCTTGAGGTCTCGTGTTTTTAACTGGGTGCTTTCTTAGGATGATTACCCCTATGAAGTGGAGCAGTTTAGGTATATCTGTGCTGCAATTTAAAATCTGATATATTAAGCTGACACCATAGGAGCTGATGTAAATATAAAAGGCTAGTTGCTATCTAGCTCTAATATAGATGAGTGGCAAACCAATTGATAAATCCAGTCTGCGGAGGTGTAAGTCTCTCATCTAGCCACTTTGAGCATGTGACATTACCAAACTTATTCTAGCCGCCATATTAATCTGGCACAAGAAGTATCTCCTGGGCTGATGCCCTGTCTCAAGACATTTCAACTCCTTGTCAGCAATGCTGCTGAGAGCTTGAAGAGCTCCTCCAGGGGTGGGCTATGGCGGGAATTGCCTCAAATTCTCCTCAATGATGACCTTAGAGCAGGGATGGGGAACGTTCGGTTCTCCAGCTGTTCTTGAACTACACATACCAGCATGCCTTGCTACAGTTTTGCTATTTGGCCATGCTAAAACTGTTGCAGGGCATGCTGGGATGTGTAGTTCAACAACAGCTGGAGGGTCGAAGGTTCCCCATCCCTGCCTTAGAGGTAGCAGCTTACCAGACTCTACTCTTCTAGGATGGCACTGCTGAGGACACTGTTCCAGATCGCAGTTTCTGGTCACTTATCTGACCCTCCGATGATGCAATTCTCTTTAATATCACCAGTGCTGCACTCCAGAGCAGATACCTCAGTTCTCCCAACAGACACCTTGTACCTCATTATATATTCGTTGGCTCATGTCATGCTCGCCTTCCTCCAAAAGTGGGCTCACTCTTTCTTGGTGTTTCAAGTCCTTTCTAGAAATCTCTCTCCCTTAAGCTCACACAATACTATTTACTACTTAAAATGAGCAATAGACCAAGATATGTATACTGAGAACTGTTTAACTAATTAGACACTTCCATATATCCTTATAAAAAATAATAACAATTAGAATATTATTATTATTAACTTATATTTATAACCACCACAAAATGTATGCAGCAGCGTACAGAGTAAGTATACAGTTCACATTTACAGGGTAGTCAGACCTAAATACTATACACAGCCAGTAGCTGCTCTTGCCATGGGCAAGCAGGCTTTTTGCCTGGGGCGCCGCCGTCCCAAGAGCGCCGCCGCCGTGGCAAGAGCCGCTATTCCTGATCCCCGCTCCCCGGCTACAGCCGGCGCCACTGACGGACACTGCAGGTCATAATTGACCGCTAGTGTCTGTGCGGCGCTGCTATGGGAGAGATGTCACTGCTGCTGGGGGCAAATCTACTGGGGGCACAGCTGAGGGAGGCAAATCTACTGGGGCACAACTACTGGAGGCACAGCTACAGGGGGGCACAAATACTGGGGGCACAGCTACAGGAGTCACAACTACTGGGGGCACAACTACAGGGGGCACTGCTACAGGGGACACAGTTACAGGGGGCAAATCTACTGGGGGCACAGCTACAGGGGGCACAGCTGCTGGGGCAAATCTACTGGGGGCACAACTACTGGGGGCACAGCTACAGGGGTCACAACTACTGGGGTCACAACTACTGGGGGCACAGCTACTGGGGGCACAACTACTGGGGAAAATCTACTGGGGGCACAGCTAAAGGGGGTCACAAGCCCCTTCCCTATGAAGAAGCCACGCCCCTACTTTTGGGCATGCGCCTTCGGTGTGCACCAACTCTATTTTACCTGGGGGGGGCGCCACAGGAAACTTTCGCCCTGGGCGCCACAAGGTCTAGAACCGGCCCTGCACACAGCAGAATACCAAAGCACCACACAGCACAAATGGGTAGGACAGATAGCTGGGGCATGAGTTGGGCAACTCACTAAAGCTAGGAGGAGCCACTGGGCAGATTTACTTCTGAACTCATAACCAACATATGAATGATCAGACAGAGTCAGAGATGCTGATGATGGGAAGGTGAGAAGAGGCCGGAGCACTTATGACACAGAATGTGCCACAGAATAACAAGAGAGAGAACACCACGTCTGTAAGACCTTTCCTACTAAGTGAAAGGAAGAACCGTTGGAGGGTGAACTGGGAAAGATAGATGCTAGAGGTTTGGAGAAGTATCGAATTAAGATAAGGGCTGGTTAAGACCATGTTTAACACTGGGGAAATGGCTGCTTGAGAGTCTGATTGATTGAGTGAGGGAGTGAATTCCAGATGATGGGTGCACCTCAAGCAATCTCTTAGACAAATAATACATTCTAAGTTTTTTAATAATATTTATATTAAGGTTTTTATTAATTAAAAAAATAAAGTAAAAAAAAAAAGATATTCATCATACTGCCTCTTCCTACAGTGCATCCTGATGACATCTCTCCTTCAGGTTAACAACACACATGTGGGGGAGGGGGGGGGGATTGTTTTTATTTAAGGGCTCACAGTTGTTGTAGATGTGCAAAATGGTTTAGCAAATTCATTGATTTTGGATTTTGTGGCTGGTGAATCAGTTCACAAATGTTACAATGAATAAAATAAGAATTTACTCACCGGTAATTCTATTTCTCGTAGTCCGTAGTGGATGCTGGGACTCCGTAAGGACCATGGGGAATAGCGGCTCCGCAGGAGACTGGGCACAACTATAAAGAAAGCTTTAGGTCTAACTGGTGTGCACTGGCTCCTCCCACTATGACCCTCCTCCAGACTTCAGTTAGGATACTGTGCCCGGAAGAGCTGACACAAGAAGGAAGGATTTTGAATCCCGGGTAAGACTCATACCAGCCACTCCAATCACACCGTATAACTCGTGATACAATACCCAGTTAACAGTATGATAACAACTGAGCCTCTCAACAGATAGATGGCTCAACAATAACCCTTTAGTTAAGCAATAACTATGCACATGTATTGCAGACAATCCGCACTTGGGATGGGCGCCCAGCATCCACTACGGACTACGAGAAATAGAATTACCGGTGAGTAAATTCTTATTTTCTCTAACGTCCTAAGTGTATGCTGGGACTCCGTAAGGACCATGGGGATTATACCAAAGCTCCCAAACGGGCGGGAGAGTGCGGATGACTCTGCAGCACCGAATGGGCAAACTCTAGGTCCTCCTCAGCCAGGGTGTCAAACTTGTAGAATTTAGCAAACGTGTTTGACCCCGACCAAGTAGCTGCTCGGCAAAGTTGAAGAGCCGAGACCCCTCGGGCAGCCGCCCAAGAAGAGCCCACCTTCCTCGTGGAATGGGCTTTCACTGATTTAGGATGCGGCAGTCCAGCCGCAGAATGTGCAAGCTGAATCGTACTACAGATCCAGCGAGCAATAGTCTGCTTTGAAGCAGGTGCACCCAACTTGTTGGGCGCATACAGGATAAATAGCGAGTCAGTCTTTCTGACTCCCGCTGTCCTGGAAACATATATTTTCAGGGCCCTGACTACGTCCAACAACTTGGAAGCCTCCAAGTCTTTTGTAGCCGCAGGCACCACAATAGGTTGGTTCAGATGAAACGCTGATACCACTTTAGGGAGAAACTGGGGACGAGTCCTCAATTCTGCCCTATCCATATGGAAAATCAGATAAGGGCTTTTACATGACAAAGCTGCCAATTCTGATACACGCCTGGCCGAAGCCAAGGCCAACAACATGACCACTTTCCACGTGAGATATTTCAAATCCACGGTTTTCAGTGGCTCAAACCAATGTGACTTTAGGAAATCCAACACCACGTTGAGATCCCAAGGTGCCACTGGAGGCACAAAAGGGGGCTAAATATGCAGCACTCCCTTAACAAAAGTCTGAACTTCAGGTAGTGAAGCCAGTTCTCTCTGGAAGAAAATCGATAGAGCCGAAATCTGGACCTTAATGGAACCCAATTTAAGGCCCATAGTCACCCCTGACTGTAGGAAGTGCAGGAAACGGCCCAGCTGAAATTCCTCCGTTGGGGCCTTCCTGGCCTCACACCACACAACATATTTTCGCCATATGCGGTGATAATGGCTTGCGGTTACTTCTTTCCTAGCTTTAATCAGCGTAGGAATGACTTCCTCCGGACTGCCCTTTTCCTTCAGGATCCGGTGTTCAACCGCCATGCCGTCAAACGCAGCCGCGGTAAGTCTTGGAACAGACAGGGCCCCTGCAGCAGCAGGTCTTGTCTGAGCGGTAGAGGCCATGGGTCCTCTGAGATCATTTCTTGAAGTTCCGGGTACCAAGCTCTTCTTGGCCAATCCGGAACAATGAGTATAGTTCTTACTCCTCTTCTCCGTATTATCCTCAGTACCTTTGGTATGAGAGGAAGAGGAGGGAACACATAAAACGACCGGTACACCCACGGTGTCACTAGAGCGTCCACAGCTATCGCCTGCGGGTCTCTTGACCTGGCGCAATATTTTTCTAGCTTTTTGTTTAGGCGGGACGCCATCATGTCCACCTGTGGCCTTTCCTAACGGTTTACAATCATTTGGAAGACTTCTGGATGAAGTCCCCACTCTCCCGGGTGGAGGTCGTGCCTGCTGAGGAAGTCTGCTTCCCAGTTGTCCACTCCCGGAATGAACACTGCTGACAGTGCTAACACGTGATTTTCCGCCCATCGGAGAATCCTTGTGGCTTCTGCCATTGCCGTCCTACTTCTCGTGCCGCCCTGTCGGTTTACATGGGCGACCGCTGTGATGTTGTCTGACTGGATCAGTACCGGCTGGTTTTGAAGCAGGGGTTTTGCCTGACATAGGGCATTGTAAATGGCCCTTAGTTCCAGAATATTTATGTGCAGGGAGGTCTCCTGACTTGACCATAGTCCTTGGAAGTTTCTTCCCTGTGTGACTGCCCCCCAGCCTCGAAGGCTGGCATCCGTGGTCACCAGGACCCAGTCCTGTATGCCGAATCTGCGGCCCTCTTGAAGATGAGCACTCTGCAGCCACCACAGCAGAGACACCCTTGTCCTTGGAGACAGGGTTATCAGTCGATGCATCTGAAGATGCGATCCGGACCACTTGTCCAACAGGTCCCACTGAAAGGTTCTTGCATGAAACCTGCCGAATGGAATCGCTTCGTAGGAAGCTACCATTTTTCCCAGGATCCGCGTGCAGTGATGCACCGACACCTGTTTTGGTTTTAGGAGGCCTCTGACTAGAGATGACAGCTCCTTGGCCTTCTCCTCCGGGAGAAACACTTTTTTCTGTTCTGTGTCCAGAACCATCCCCAGGAACAGTAGACGTGTCGTAGGGACCAGCTGTGACTTTGGAATGTTTAGAATCCAGCCGTGCTGTTGTAGCACTTCCCGAGATAGTGCTACCCCGACCAACAACTGCTCTCTGGACCTCGCCTTTATCAGGAGATCGTCCAAGTACGGGATAATTAAAACTCCCTTCTTTCGAAGGAGTATCATCATTTCGGCCATTACCTTGGTAAAGACCCTCGGAGCCGTGGATAGACCGAACGGCAACGTCTGGAATTGGTAATGACAATCCTGTACCACAAATCTGAGGTACTCCTGGTGAGGATGGTAAATGGGGACATGCAGGTAAGCATCCTTAATGTCCAGTGATACCATGTAATCCCCTTCGTCCAGGCTTGCAATAACCGCCCTGAGCGATTCCATCTTGAACTTGAATTTTTTTATATACGTGTTCAAGGATTTCAAATTTAAAATGGGTCTCACCGAACCGTCCGGTTTCGGTACCACAAACATTGTGGAATAGTAACCCCTTCCTTGTTGAAGTAGGGGTACCTTTACTATCACCTGTTGTGAATACAGCTTGTGAATTGCCTGTAACACTGCCTCCCTGCCTGAGGGAGTGGTTGGCAAGGCAGATTTGAGGAAACGGCGGGGAGGAGACGTCTCGAATTCCAGCTTGTACCCCTGAGATACTATCTGAAAAATCCAGGGATCCACCCGTGAGCGAGCCCACTGATTGCTGAAATATTTGCGACAGGCCCCCACCGTACCTGGCTCCACCTGTGGAGCCCCAGCGTCATGCTGTGGACTTAGAGGAAGCGGGGGAGGACTTTTGCTCCTGGGAACTGGCTGTATCCTGGCAGAAATGGACATTGCACTAATTTTGGATGCCAGCCGGCAAATATCCCTCTGTGCATCCCTCATGTATAAAAGTGCGTCTTTTATATGCTCTACGGTTAGCAATATAGTGTCCCTGTCTAGGGTATCTATATTTTCTGACAGGGAATCTGACCATGCAGCAGCAGCACTGCACATCCAGGCTGAAGCAATAGCCGGTCTCAGTATAACACCTGTGTGTGTATATATAGATTTCAGGATAGCCTCCTGCTTTCTATCAGCAGATTCCTTCAGGGCGGCCGTATCCGGAGACCGTAGTGCCACCTTCTTTGACAAGCGTGTGAGCGCTTTATCCACCCTAGGGGATGTTTCCCAGCGTGACCTATCCTCTGGCGGGAAAGGGTACGCCATTAGTAACCTCTTAGAAATTACCAGCTTCTTATCAGGGGAAGCCCACGCTTCTTCACACACTTCATTTAACTCCTCAGATGGAGGAAAAGCTACTGGTAGTTTTTTCTCTCCAAACATTATACCCTTTTTTGTGGTACCGGGGGTAACATCAGAAATGTGCAACACATTTTTCATTGCCTCAATCATGTAACGTGTGGCCCTACTGGAAGTTACATTAGTCTCATCGTCGTCGACACTGGAGTCAGTATCCATGTCGACATCTGTGTCTGCCATCTGAGGTAGCGGGCGTTTTAGAGCCCCTGATGGCTTTTGAGACACCTGGGCAGGCACAGGCTGAGAAGCCGGCTGTCCCACATTAGGTATGTCGTCAAACCTTTTATGCAAGGAGTCGACACTGTCGCGTAATTCCTTCCACAGCACCATCCACTCAGGTGTCGACCCCGCAGGGGGTGACATCACATTTACAGGCATCTGCTCCGCATCCACATAAGCCTCCTCATCAAACATGTCGACACAGCCGTACCGACACACCGCAAACACACAGGGAATGCTCTGACAGAGGACAGGACCCCACAAAGCCCTTTGGGGAGACAGAGAGAGAGTATGCCAGCACACACCAGAGCGCTATATAACACAGGGATCCCACTATAAATGAGTGTTTTCCCTTATAGCTGCTTTTTATATATCAATATATATATATATATATATATATATCCTGCGCCTAAATTTAGTGCCCCCCCTCTCTTTTTTACCCTTCTGTAGTGTTCAGACTGCAGGGGAGAGCCAGGGAGCTTCCTTCCAGCGGAGCTGTGAGGGAAAAATGGCGCCAGTGTGCTGAGGGAGATGGCCCCGCCCCTTTTCCGGCGGACTTCTCCCGCTTTTTCTGGAATACTGGCAGGGGTATTTTTACATCTATATAGCCTCTAGGACTATATATGATGTAGATTTGCCAGCCAAGGTGTCATATATTGCCCTCAGGGCGCCCCCCCCCAGCGCCCTGCACCCATCAGTGACCGGAGTGTGAGGTGTACATGAGGAGCAATGGCGCACAGCTGCAGTGCTGTGCGCTACCTTGGTGAAGACCGAAGTCTTCTGCCGCCGATTTTCCGGACCTCTTCATGCTTCTGGCTCTGTAAGGGGGATGGCGGCGCGGCTCCGGGAACGAACACCAAGGTCGGGTCCTGCGGTCGATCCCTCTGGAGCTAATGGTGTCCAGTAGCCTAAGAAGCCCAAACTACCACCTGTTAGGTAGGTTCGCTTCTTCTCCCCTTAGTCCCTCGCTGCAGAGAGTCTGTTGCCAGCAGATCTCACTGTAAAATAAAAAACCTAAATATACTTTCTATTTAGGAGCTCAGGAGAGCCCCTAGTGTGCATCCAGCTCAGCCGGGCACAAGATTCTAACTGAAGTCTGGAGGAGGGTCATAGTGGGAGGAGCCAGTGCACACCAGTTAGACCTAAAGCTTTCTTTATAGTTGTGCCCAGTCTCCTGCGGAGCCGCTATTCCCCATGGTCCTTACGGAGTCCCAGCATCCACTTAGGTAGTTAGAGAAAATAAATAGAATTTTAAACACAATTGGATTTTAAAAGTTGTGAAGGAAATTGCCCTTCCTATTTCAAAGCAAATTTCTGACAAATAAGAGGTAAAATCAAATGGATCAATTTGTTAGACTGTAACACAAACTTTTAAAAAGGGCCAAAGGCACATACAGTATTATCTCCTATGTGTCCTTGTATTTGACCTGAAGTCTGTGATGAACCTGCACATGCATACTTAGTTTTCCCGGAAATCATGGATCTTTCTGCATGGTTCACACAGACATAGCCAGATACGGGATGCGGTCATGTGACCAGCAGCGGGGTCCCGAGTACTCAAAATGCTGGCCGACGGATTGCTGACCCACAGGGTCTATTCCCACTCATGGGTGTCCACGACGGGTGTAGTATGTTATGCCGGCGGTCGGGATACTGAGTGCTGGGATCCCGACTGCTGGCATGCCGGCAGCTGGGCGAGCGCAAATGAGCCCCTTGCGGGCACGGTGGTGCGCTAAGAGCGCCACACTATTTATTTTTGTGGACCCCCAAGAGGTAGAATAGTTGTCAGTATGCTGGGTGTTGGGATTCCGGCACCGGTATACTGAGCGCCTGGATCCCAACAGCCGGCAAACTGAATACCACCTGTCCACCCATAGAGTCGGTTTAGAACCTGTGGCGAGCGCAGCAAGACAGCAGTTTCCGACTTTTTTAGGTCGAATCATGATTCGACCTATTCAATGGGGGCTGCTTAGTCAGAAGTCTGACTTACTTTGTGCTCCCATATATCATACACAAATGAATGCCTTAAGTTTGTTAGAACAAACAGGTGCAATACACAATCCTATTTTATTCACAGCAGGTCATATTTATGTAAACATCTACAACACATAATTGTTCTTTAAAAATGTAAAACCCTAGTTGCAGTGTTAATTTTGACAAGGATTTTAAATGTAGTTTTAGTCTCTTTTTTGTTGTTGTTGTTGTTGTTGTTGTTGTTGTTGCTGCTTTGTTTTAGTTAAGATTTAGTCAGTGGAACTCAGTTTTCATTTCAGTCTAATTTTAGTTCTGAAATAAGTAGTCAACGAATACTTTTTTTGTGTAAACTGTTTTTATTAGTCAAAGCAGTATTCAAAAACATTACAGAAACATTTTCAATAAACAAAGGACAAAAGACAAAAGGAGGGCATACAGAAATATCGCGTAGCATATATCCATCAGTACCCCCCACATCAAGCGCCCTTAGTCGAAGTATATCTGTCTGCATTTCTGTCATCATTAAAACTTATAAGTGAAGAGCATAATATCAAAACAGCATCAATGAATGGGAAAGAGGAAGAAAAGAGAGAAGAGAAGAGGAAAAGAGGATAAGCAAGGGAAGATTAGAGTGGGCAGGATCAGGTGTGACAGTCTGCATGGTGCGGGTAGACTATTTGGGGAGTGTATGGGCGATCTCCACCAATCCTAAGTCTGGACCACAGTACAGGAACAACATTGTCGGAGTATGGGCATGGGTATAAATAATGGTGTAGATATGAATATGGGCCCGTATACCAATATGAGGGGGGTTATGTCGCAATATAGGACCTATACTGCGATGTCTTTAAAGTCGTACCAGGGAAACCAAATAGCTATGAAGCTAACCGTTTTCCCAGATGAGAAGGAAACCAAGTCTTCCATGTCCAAAAAGTGATCAATCTCTGTGAACCACATTTTAATTGAGGGTGGAGAGGTAGATCTCCAAAGAATTGGGATTACCGCTTTAGCAGCGTTGCAAAGGTGTCTTAACAGGGAATGTTTGTAGGAGTGTGATCCTGCGGGGGTATGATTAAGGAGCCAGAAATCTGGGTCTCTCGGGATTTCGTCACCTACTATCTGTTCGGTGCATTTAAATACTTCTGCCCAGAATGGAGTTATAAGAGGGCAATCCCACCAAATGTGTATAAAACTCCCTGGGGCATTTTTGCATCTCCAACACATATTTGAAAGAGAAGGAAACATTCTATTGAGAGCACGAGGGGTCCTATACCACCTATATATAAGTTTATAAAGGGTTTCTAGTGTCGAAATGCATAAAGAACTCGCCTGAGCGTTCTTGAACACGGATTCCCAGTTTATTTGAGTAGGTAGCCCCGACAAATTCCCTTTCCCAGGAAGCCAAGAAGGTAGGAGGTTGTGGGAAGAAATTTTCCATAATCAACGTATAAATTTGAGAAATAGTATGTGTGGGTGAACTGGGGGAGATACATAGTCTCTCAAATCCAGTGAGGTCCCTAGTTATGTCAGAGAAGTTCTTGGGAGATGATATAAAATGGTGGACCTGCAGGAACCTCCAAAACTCAGCACTGTGTAGGTTCCAAGAGGATTGAACATCTGAAAAAGAGCGCGCCCTACCCGAGCTCACCAGCTGACCGACTCGAAAGATCCCAGCTTCCGCCCATGGGGCGAAAGCAGCTCCTTGAAGGCCAGGGGTAAATTCGGAGTTATAGAGAAAAGAGGTTAAGGGGGACCGTTTGGAGGATATATAACTCTGGGATCTCAACTTGGCCCATAATCTGAGCGTGGGAGCGACCGTGGGATGTGACACCTTCGGGAGGGTAGGGAGCCAAGGTGCAATCTCTATATAATATGGGAGACAGCCCTCCTCTAGGAGGACCCATTGTTTGCGATCTTTGGCACGTGTCCATTCCAGTATCCTATTCAGGTGTACTGCGTGGTAATAGTTAGGGATATGTGGGAGTTGTTGCTCCCCTTGATGTTTTCTCCTGAACAAAATATCATGTTTAAATCTAGGTGTATTACCACCCCATACGAATGTGCGGATAAGCCTCTGGACATCTCGAAGCCATAGTAGGGGGATGTGTATCGGAAGGGTCTGGAGAAAGAATAAAATCCTGGGGAGGGCATTCATTTTAACTACGTTGATCCTTCCGAACCAGGACAATCTCAGTTTTTTCCACAACAGGAAGTCTAAACGAAGCCTAGACAGTAAGGGTTCAAAATTTAGGGAGAACACTTTGGATAAGTCATTGGTCAATAACACCCCCAAATATTTTAATTTATGATCATGCCAGGTGAAGGGGAAGGCTCGTTTCAGGCTTTCTACTATAGCAGGAGGTGCAGTTAAGGTCATGGCAATAGATTTGGAATAATTTATTTTGAAGTTAGAGAGGACTCCAAACCTCTCAAACTCCACCATTAGGCTTGGCAGAGAGGTGACCGGATTCGTGATTATTGCGAGTAGATCATCGGCATATAATGCCAGTTTGTATTCGGTTCCCCTCACTAACAAGCCCGAAATATTTGGGTTAGCCCTAATGCTTCGGGCTAGTGCTTCCATGCAGAGGACAAAGAGCAATGGGGATAGCGGGCATCCCTGTCGCGTACCGTTGAGAATTGGAAAGGGGTCAGAAAGGGTGCCATTAATCTTAATTTTGGCGGATGGGGAGGTATAGAGGGATAGGATTCTGTGGAGACAGATGTTACCAAGTCCCAGATGTCTCAATATTCCGGTCATAAAATCCCAGTCCACTCTGTCAAAAGCTTTTTCTGCATCGGTTGACAGTAGGATAGATGGGGATGAGAGCTGACCTGCATAGTGAATCATGCTGAGCACTTTGGTGGTATTGTCCCTGGCTTCCCGGCCTAAAACAAACCCAGCTTGATCTCCGTGTATCAAGCCAGGCAATAGTAGTTTAAGGCGGTTTGCAATCAATTTAGCGAAAAGCTTTATATCAATATTTAATAGGGAGATTGGGCGGTAGCTGGAGCAAAGACTGGGGTCTTTACCCTCTTTGGGTAGAACTGCAATATGGGCTTCGAGAGATTGTGGGGAGAAGGGCGATTAGTCAGATATAGTATTAAAGGCTCTTGTAAGTATGGGGATTAATTTCTCTTTAAAAGCTTTGTAATATGCAATAGTATATCCGTCAGGGCCGGGACTCTTGCCATTAGGAGAGGATTCAATAACTCTCTGGACCTCCTCAGTAGAAAAAGGGGCGTCCAGCTCTTCTATTTCTGTTGCGGTCAGTGTGGGGAAATGTAAGGTCTTTAAATAGTCAGCTATGGCTTTTTGATGGGACGACCTGTCAAATCTGCCGGTTGGGCCGGAGAGGTTATACAGGGTAGAGTAATATGTCTTGAAGGCCCTGGCTATGTGAGATGTCTGGTGTTGGGGTTGGCCTTGATTGTCTTTAATTGTATGAATGAAAGTAAGAGCACGTTGTTCTCTAAGTGCTTTGGCCAATAATTTTCCAGGCTTGTTGCCCCATTGATAGTATCTGCTACGGCACTTCCGATAAGAAAACTTGACTCTATCTGAGAGTAACTTATTCAGAGCCGCCCTAGCAGTTTCGAGATCGGCGTAGTGTTGTGGGGTTTGGGATTTTTATGTAGAAGTTCTAGAGATTGTATTTTAGACAGTAAATCCTCTCTGAGTTTCTCCCTCTGCTTTTTGCGAAAGGATCCTATTTGAACACAGACCCCCCTGATAACACATTTGTGTGCATCCCACACTGAGACTTTGGAGATGTCATCTAAGTCATTGGTACCAATATAGGAGTCCAAAGCGTTATCAATTCGGGACTTACAGTCTGCATCTTGTAAGAAAGTGTCGTTGAAACGCCAGGACCATTGGCGATGTGCGTTGGGAGGTAAGCGTATGGTGAGGTTGACTGGGGCATGGTCGGACCATACAATCTGTCCTATAGAGGCATCAGACAGAAGGTGTAAGTGTCGGTGACTCAAAAATAAATAATCGATCCTAGAATATGTCTGGTGTGGGTGTGAGAAATAGGTGTAATCTATATCAGTGGGGTGTGTCAATCTCCAAGTGTCGATCAGCTGGTGGTCAAGCAGAGCACGCCTCATTCCCCTATGCTCCCTTTCTGGCTTGCTGGAGATCTTTTTAGAATTGTCCTGGCGAGGATCCAGGGTCCAATTCAGATCACCTCCCATCACCACCACCCCCTCCAATAGAGGTTCCGCGTCTTCTAGAATTGAGGATAGAAAGGCGGGTTGTTTAGCGTTGGGGGCATATATGTTTAAAAAAGAGAAACGTTGGCCATGTATGTCGCATTTCACCAGCAACCCCCTACCTTCAGCTATTCTGTGGGAGACTACATTGAGGACAGGCAGATGGCGGGCAAGTAGGATGGCTACACCCAGTGTTTTACCAGCCGAATTATTGGACAGGAAAACATGCGGGTAATAGTGACATTTTAGGGACGGAGCGTGTCCCATCTTGAAGTGTGTTTCCTGAATAAAAGCAACGTCTATTTTCTCGTCTCTAAGCCATTTAAGAAGTTTAGACCTTTTTTCAGGGACATTCAGCCCCTTGACGTTAAGGGTAGTTACGTGTAAATCACTCACCCCCATTGTCAGTCAGATCCACTCATTTCAGGATAGTCTTCTCTTCGGCAGACCCTGGGAAAGGTGAGGGAAAGATAGCAGGGGGGGGAGGTAGGAAAAAAGAAAGAGCAAAGAAATAGAAAAAAAAAGCTGCGGCGGGGGAATCTCCGCCAAAAAAAAAAAATACTTTAACATTAAACATGAGTGGTATTACTACAAGAACTGCTGCAAGAAGGACAGGAGCGGAATCCTGCCGACTCCCAGTCCAAAGAAACAGGGGATGCAGCATATTGGGGTCCTGCGGGGGGTTCAGGACAGCGACCACTCCCAAAATAGAAACTCGTTAAATATACGGTATCACCGAGGTGTGCACTAGGCATATGTGAAACATGAAAAATAGAGCATACAAATATATAAGTACATGTATTGGTATAAGAGCGCACAGACAAACCTCAAGTCATCAAGCCGGGTTTCAATAGACTTTAGTGTCTGTACACTGTTATCCACCCATGTAAACAAAGACAATAAGAAATAAAAAGGAAAAGAGAAAATACAAGTAAAAACAAAAACCGATCACATTGGTGAACAATACAATGCACTATGAAAAGATAGAAAAACTCAATGTATAACATATTCGGCAAGTAAATTTACATCCACTCGGGACGAGGTATCACACTCAAGGAGGCTTCAAAAGTCGTGGGCCAGGAGTGAATCCCCGCATCCGTGGGGTGCGAACCTGCTGCCATGCGTCCTCTGGAGGGAGTACAACAGGTAAGTCCGGAAGGTGGTGAAAGGCGTCCCAGTCAGGAACCGGAACCGGGGGGATACCTAAAATCGTGAAGAAAGCCTGTAAATCCGACGGTCTGGAAAGACTCGCAATTTTGCCGCCATGAGAGACCTGGAGGGAGAATGGAAAGCCCCATCTGTATTTCAGCCCGAGCTTCCTGAGAGAGTCTGTAAGAGGTTTCAAGGCGCGACGTTGTTGTAAGGTTGACCAGGCAAGGTCAGGGAATATCTGAATCTTGTCGCCTTGAAATTCAATGTTGTCTAGTAGACGGGCCGACCTCATTATATCCTCTTTTTGGGCGTAATAGTGTAGCCTACAAATCACGTCCCGTGGTCTGTCGGAGGGTAAACCTCGAGGGCGAAGGGCTCTGTGAGCTCTATCGAATATGATGTCTTTATTCGGGTCCAGATCAATAAGTTCCCCGAATATCTTAGATAAGGCGTGTACCAGGTCTGTTTGCTGGACGCTCTCCGGCAGGCCCCTGACTCTAATATTATTTCGCCGGCCGCGATTATCCATGTCCTCTATGCGCGACTTTAAGAAGGAGATATCGTCCCGTTGGTGAGATAGGACTTCCCGAAATTTAGTCAAAGAGTCCACAGTAGACGATTCATGGCGTTCCAGGACATCGACTCGAGTCGCGATTTGAGACATATCTTGTCGGAGCGCTGTCACTTCCTGAGTGATGGTGGATAGTAGACGGGTCTCCAAGGCGGAGAAGTCTTGTTTCGTGGGAAGTGATCGTACATGAGACAATATTTCACTTATCTCCGCCGATAAGGAGAGGGCCTGTGAGGGCTCCGGAGGCCCAGGGGAGACCATGTCGTCCACCGGGTCGTGTACACTCGAGAAGGTCGGGACGTTAGTAGAAGCAGAGAGGGTCGAGGTTGGAGAGGTTAGGAACTGACGTAGATCTGATGAACGTCGATTCGCGGGGGGAGGAATCTCGTCCGGCTTAGTCTTGGCCTTCTTTTTTTTCTTTATCCCTTTCACCATGAGATCGGTCTTTAGATAGAGCAGATTAGAATTACACTTTCACATTTCCTCGGTATTATGTAGTATGAGGGCCGTCATCGTGCAAGAACCCCCCTCGTGGTCTTAGGGTGGCATCAGGCAGGCATGCACGAGGCTAGGGGCCCATGTTTTCACTTGTAATGGTGGTGTCTCTGATATATCTCGATCGGGGTGTATATACAGGACCCCAGGCCACCGATTAAGGAGTCAGCCAGCAATTATAAAGAGTAATTAAATGGATAGGTGGATGGATGGATGGATGGATGGATGGGTGGATGGGTGGATGGGTGGATGAGTGGATGAGTGGATGGGTGGGGGGAGAACTGTGATTGTTTTTGTAGTATTTTGTAGTGTGAGCAAGCCTATATGGCCCAGCTTTGTGGATCTCCCTTTTTCCTTTTCTGCATGGTGCTGCAGCCACAGTGAAAGCACAGCACAGTGCCTCTCACTGAACTCAAGATGGCCGCCGGGCGTCTTCCGTCCTCCTCCCGTCTGCCGAGTTGCCGGGTCCCCGTCACTGTGGAAGCCGGAGGCAGGGAGAAAACGACTAGCCGCAGCAAGCGGCCGGCGGCAGGTGGGTGTTTGTTGTTCTTCTTGATGTTCGCGGCCCGATCAGCGGGTCCCGGAGCCGTCTCCGGCCTACTGCTAAAGTCGAGGCCCTGGCTTCTTCCGACCCCGCAGGCCGCAATCCGCGGGAGCAGTTAAAACTGCTCCCCGATTCCGCGGTACCTCAGGGGTCTCAGCTGGGGGGCACCAGGAGGGCAGTAGATGAAGTGGGGTGGCCTAGTAGGCGTGGACACGAGGGGAATAGTTAATTTGGGCTATGGGTCTAAGGAGCTCTTTTCCAGCACGTCTGCCTCCTTCAGACCCCAGACCACGCCCCCCAACGAATACTTTTAGTCTAAATTTTAGCTGACAAAATTAACACTGCACGGGTTAAGGCCACCAATATGTTAGAGTCCACGTCTCTGTTCTGGGACCACACCAATCCTATTTGCACAGTCAATATCCATGAAATTGTGAGAGAAGGAGATGGAGTTGGAGGGGAAGAGCGTGTCTAGTAGGAGAGGGAATTACCTCACTGGTGGCACTCAAAACCTCCTTGATTTTCACCTCATGACACTAGTGCCAAAGGTTGCCTACCTATGCTCCAATCTATGCGTTGTGGACCCAGAACAGACATGTTAAACCCAGAGATGGCAATCATCCCACATGGCATTCAGCTTCAAGCTGTTGTGGAAGTACATGACACAGTAGGCCAAGACACATTCTGCCTTACAGGCGTATAGGGACTAGTTCCAAATTAACTGGAGAGACACTGCCCACATGTTGCGCACACTGGGGTAATAATTAATTATAATATTTAAACTTGCACAAACACCAGTAACTAAAGCCTGCAGAAACAAAATGAAGCCTCCACTATTTACTCCAATGAGTCAATATCAAATAAAAAAGAAAATGTTGCCCAATGGCTCATATACAGTCTTTATAGCTCAAATAATGATCCAAAAAGATTTTAAAAAAACCCTCTTACTCTTCATACGCAGAACGTGATGAAATAGACTTTGGGGGTGATTCCGACTTGATCGTAGCTGTGCTAAATTTAGCACAGCTACAATCAGGAACACAGACATGCGGGGGGACACCCAGCACAGGGCTAGCCCGCCCCGCATGTCAGTCCCTACCCCGTCGCAGAAGTGTAAAAGCACCGCACAGCGGCCGCGGCCCGCCCCCCCAATGGTCTGGTCAAGCCTGCGTTGGCCGGAATGCGCCTCCCTAAACGCCCCCTCTAAACGACGGCCAAACGCCGCTGGCTGGCCCGCCCAGTGACCTCAGGCAGAGGCGATCGCAGGGCTAAGACAGCCGTCGGCTGTCTGCCATGTGCCGGCGCACTAAGGCACCGGCACATGCGCACTTCAGACTTGATCGCTGCTGTGCGTACACGCACAGCAGAGATCAGGTCTGAATGAGCCCCTATATTCCCTCCTAGCTGTTTGAAATGGAACACTGAATTTCCACTTACCATATTTAGAGAATTACACTGACATCTTGTGACAGACAATGAAATTGCATGCGTCTACAAAATAAAGAAATTATGTTTATTATTTCTCTAATATAATTGTACAGTGCAACACTGTACAATAAGGAGACCTTACAAATATAATACAGAAACCCACAAAAAAGTAAATTGCATGAAATCACACATTGTAAATATTGAAGTAGGTTTTAGACAAAGATGTCAATTCTTAAAATAAAGTTTCAGCTTTTTCATTGTTACAATTTTCAAACTGATGTGCTTGGTTTTGTCCCGCTTATTTATTAAGATTTTCTTTGGCAATTTAAAAGAAATGCTTTTAGAAATGAACAATTCATTTTTAAGGTTATTGCCACGAAATGTTGTGTGATATAATAAACGTAAATAGTTGAAATGGTACATAACAACTACATACATACATGAGATTTAGTAATGCATTGACGTTATCTAAGATACTGATGGAAAAATAAGATTTTAAACCTACCGGTAAATCTTTTTCTTCTAGTCCGTAAGAGGATGCTGGGGACTCCGTAAGGACCATGGGGTATAGACGGGCTCCACAGGAGACATGGCACTCTAAAGACTTTAGAATTGGTGTGCACTGGCTCCTACCTCTATGCCCCTCCTCCAGACCTCAGTTAGAGAAACTGTGCCCAGAGGAGACGGACAGTACGAGGAAAGGATTTTTGTTAATCTAAGGGCAAGATTCAAACCAGCCCACACCATCCACACCGTATAACCTGGAATATACGCAACCAGTTAACAGTATGAACAAAACAGCAGCAGCCAATGACTGATCTTAACTGTAACATAACCCTTATGTAAGCAACAACTATATACAAGTCTTGCAGAAATATGTCCGCACTGGGACGGGCGCCCAGCATCCTCTACGGACTAGGAGAAAAAGATTTACCGGTAGGTTTAAAATCTTATTTTCTCTTACGTCCTAGAGGATGCTGGGGACTCCGTAAGGACCATGGGGATTATACCAAAGCTCCCAAACGGGCGGGAGAGTGCGGATGACTCTGGAGCACCGATTGAGCAAACATGAGGTCCTCATCAGCCAGGGTATCAAACTTGTAGAATTTAGCAAAAGTGTTTGAACCCGACCAAGTAGCTGCTCGGCAAAGCTGTTAAGCCGAGACGCCTCGGGCAGCCGCCCAAGAAGGGCCCACCTTCCTAGTGGAATGGGCCTTTACCGAATTTGGTAACGGCAATCCAGCCGTAGAATGAGCCTGCTGAATCGTGTTACAGATCCAGCGAGCAATAGTCTGCTTAGAAGCAGAAGCACCAACCTTGTTGGCTGCATACAGGACAAACAGTGCCTCTGTTTTCCTAACCCGAGCCGTCCTGGCTACGTAAACTTTTAAAGCTCTGACTACATCCAGGGACTTGGAATCCTCCCAGTCTCCCGTAGCCACCGGCACCACAATAGGTTGGTTCATATGAAACAATGAAACCACCTTAGGCAAAAATTGAGGATGAGTCCTCAACTCTGCTCTATCCACATGGAAAATCAGATAGGGGCTTTTGTGAGACAAAGCCGCCAATTCGGACACCCGCCTTGCAGATGCCAAGGCCAACAACATGACCACCTTCCAAGTGAGAAATTTTAATTCAACCGTTTGAAGAGGTTCAAACCAGTGAGATTTTAGGAACCGTAACACCACGTTAAGGTCCCATGGTGCCACTGGGGGTACAAAAGGAGGCTGGATGTGCAGCACTCCCTTTACAAAAGTCTGGACTTCTGGGAGAGAAGCCAATTCCTTCTGAAAGAATATAGATAGGGCCGAAATCTGTACCTTAATGGAGCCTAACTTCAGGCCCATATCCACTCCTGTCTGTCGAAAGTGGAGAAAACGGCCCAGGTGTAAATCTTCCGTAGGAGCATTCTTGGCTTCACACCAAGATACATGCTTCCTCCAGATACGGTGATAACGTTTCGCCGTCACCTCCTTCCTAGCCCTTATCAGAGTAGGGATGACTTCCTCCGGAATACCTTTCCCAGCTAGGATTCGGTGTTCCACCGCCATGCCGTCAAACGTAACTGCGGTAAGTCTTGGAAAACGCAGGGCCCCTGCTGCAACAGGTCCTCCCTGAGAGGAAGAGGCCATGGATCTTCTGTGAGCATCTCCCGAAGATCCGAATACCAGGCCCTTCGAGGCCAATCTGGAACAATGAGTATTGTCTGCACTCTTTTTCGTCTTATGATTCTCAATATTTTTGAGATGAGAGGAAGAGGAGGGAACACATAGACCGACTGAAACACCCATGGTGTCACCAGGGCGTCTACCGCTACTGCCTGAGGGTCCCTTGACCTGGCACAATACCTCCAAAGCTTCTTGTTGAGGCGTGACGCCATCATGTCTATTTGAGGAAGTCCCCAAAGACTTGTTATCTCTGCAAAAACTTCCTGATGAAGTCCCCACTCTCCTGGATGGAGATTGTGTCTGCTGAGGAAGTCTGCTTCCCAGTTGTCCACTCCCGGAATGAAGACTGCTGACAGAGCGCTTACGTGATTTTCCGCCCAGCGAAGAATCCTGGTGGCTTCCGCCATTGCCACTCTGCTCCTTGCCCCGCCTTGGCGGTTTACATGAGCCATGGCTGTGACGTTGTCTTATTGAATCAGAACCGGTAGGTCGCGAAGAAGATTCTCCGCTTGTCGTAGGCTGTTGTATATGGCCCTTAATTCCAGTATGTTGATATGTAGACAAGCCTCCTGGCTTGACCATAGTCCCTGAAAGTTTCTTCCTAGTGTGACTGCTCCCCAT
The DNA here is from genome assembly GCF_028390025.1 of Pseudophryne corroboree. NCBI lineage: Eukaryota > Metazoa > Chordata > Amphibia > Anura > Myobatrachidae > Pseudophryne > Pseudophryne corroboree. Next base: position 606,958,468 of record NC_086448.1, on the reverse strand, counting down.
CCTCGGAGGCTCGCGTCCGTGGTCACCAGAACCCAGTCTTGAATGCCGAACCTGCGACCCTCTAGAAGGTGAGTACTCTGCAGCCACCACAGGAGAGACACCCTGGCCATGGGGGACAGGCTTATTTTCTGATGAATTTGAAGATGGGACCCGGACCACTTGTCCAGAAGGTCCCACTGAAATGTCCTCGCATGAAACCTGCTGAAGGGGATGGTCTCGTAGGTCGCCACCATTTTTCCCAGTACTCGAGTGCATTGATGGACTGACACTCTTGTCGGTTTTAACAGGTCTCTGACCATGTTCTGGAGTTCCTGGGCTTTTTCCATTGGGAGAAAAACCCTCTTTTGTTCCGTGTCCAGAATCCTGCCTAAGAAAGATAGCCGAGTCGTTGGAACCAACTGTGACTTTGGTAGATTTAGAATCCAGCCATGTTGTTGCAGCACTCTCAGGGAGAGCGACACGCTTTTCAGCAACTGATCTCTCGATCTCGCTTTTATCAGGAGATTGTCCAAGTACGGGATAATTGTGACTCCCTGCCTGCGCAGGAGCACCATCATTTCCGCCATTACCTTGGTGAAAATCCTCGGGGCCATGGAAAGCCCAAACGGCAACGTCTGAAACTGGTAATGACAGTCCTGTACAGCGAATCTCAGGTACGCCTGATGAGGGGGATATATGGTGACATGAAGGTATGCATCCTTTATGCCCAGTGACACCATAAAATCCCCCCCTTCCAGGCTGGAGATAACTGCCCGGAGCGATTCCATCTTGAATTTGAACTTTTTCAAGTACGGGTTTAGGGATTTTAGATTTAGAATGGGCCTGACCGAGCCATCCGGTTTCGGGACCACAAACAGGGTTGAATAGTACCCCTTCCCCTGTTGAACTAGGGGAACCTTGACAACCACTTGTTGTTGACACAGTTTTTGAATTGCAGCTAAAACTATCTCCCTTTCTGGGGAAGAAGCTGGTAACGCCGATTTGAAAAACCGGCGAGGAGGCACGTCTTCGAATTCCAGCTTGTATCCAGGGATGCAATTTCCATTGCCCAAGGATCCACGTCTGACTGAACCCAGACGTGGCTGAAGAGTCGAAGACGTGCTCCCACCGGCGCAGACTCCCTCAGTGGAGCCCCAGCGTCATGCGGTGGATTTAGTAGAAGCCGGGGAGGACTTCTGCTCCTGGGAACTAGCCATAGCAGGCATTCTTTTCCCTCTACCCTTACCTCTGGCGAGGAAGGAAGAGCCCCGACCTCTTCTGGACTTATGCGGCCGAAAGGACTGCATCTGATATTGTGGTGTTCTCTTTTGCTGTGGGGGAACATAAGGTAAAAAAGTAGATTTACCCGCAGTAGCTGTGGAAACCAGGTCTGCGAGACCTTCCCCAAATAAAACCTCACCCTTGTAAGGCAAAACTTCCATATGCCTCTTTGAGTCGGCATCACCCGTCCATTGGCGGGTCCACGGGGCTCGCCTAGCAGAAATCGCCATGGCGTTAGCTCTCAAACCTAGCAGCCCAACGTCTCTCTGAGCGTCTCTCACATATAAGACTGCGTCTTTAATGTGACCTAAGGTCAATAAAATGGTATCCCTATCTAGGGTATCAATGTCAGCTGACAAGGTATCTGTCCAAGCTGCTACAGGGCTACAAACCCAAGCCGACGCTACTGCCGGTCTGAGCAAAGCACCCGTATGTGTATAAATTGATTTTAAGGTAGTTTCCTGTCTGCGATCAGCAGGATCCTTGAGGGCTGCCGTGTCTGGAGACGGTAGCGCCACCTTCTTGGACAAGCGCGTTAAAGCCTTGTCCACCCTGGGCGATGATTCCCACCGTACCCTGTCCTGTGCAGGGAAAGGATACGCCATAAGAATCCTCTTGGGAATCTGCAGTTTTTTGTCTGGAGTTTCCCAAGCTTTTCCAAATAACGCGTTCAGCTCATGAGATGGGGGAAAGGTTACCTCAGGTTTCTTTTCCTTAAACATGCATACCCTCGTGTCAGGGACAGAGGGGTCATCTGTGATATGCAAAACATCTTTTATTGCAATAATCATATAATGAATACTTTTGGCCACCCTTGGGTGTAACCTCGCATCATCGTAGTCGACACTGGAGTCAGAATCCGTGTCGGTATCAGTGTCTACTACTTGGGACAGGGGACGTTTCTGAGACCCTGAAGGGCCCTGTGACACAGTCAAAGCCATGAATTGACTCCCTGTTTTATCCCTGGACTCTGCTTTGTCCAATCTCTTATGTAATAAAGACACATTTGCATTTAAAACATTCCACATATCCAACCAATCAGGTGTCGGCGTTGCCGACGGAGACACCACAATCATCTGCTCCATTTCCTCCTTAGATGAGCCTGCCGCTTCAGACATGCCGACACACACGTACCGACACCCCCACACACTCAGGGATATATCTATATGGAGACAGTCCTCCAATAAGGTCCTTTGGAGAGACAGAGAGAGAGTATGCCAGCACACACCCAGCGCCACCTGACACTGGAATAAAATCCCAGTCAGTACAGCGCTTTTATATAAATATGTGTTGTAACACTGTAGGGGTGCAAGGTGCCTTTTCCTGGGGAATATGGCAGCACGCAGCAGCTGAGGAACAACACAAGTCCAGTTTCTGGTACAACTGACCCCGGCCAGTTTTATTTAAACAGAAAATAAAACAAACCCCAAAATAAAAATACCTTGCCTGTCCGGCACTAACTAAACATAAGACGTTCCTAACTGTCACTAAACAAAACACAGAGTTCTTCAGTACATACTGTATAGCTTACTTGCATCAGAAAGCGTGTCTCTCACACACAGATCCTGCAGCCTTCCCAGGCAGTCTGCCCATACTAATCAGGTTAGAAGCACTATATCACTCTTACACAGCTGAAACCCTGATTAGCCCTCTGTGAGGCCAAAGACCCGAACTGGGCCCAATGTCTAGAACTCGCCTTATCTCTCTCTCAGAGCCTTTACCCAGCTTTTACAGCAAACTGAAAAGGTTCAGACAAAACAAAAAGCATTTTTCCTAGAAGTTAACATTTTCTAAAACATGTAAGACAAGAACCTGGGACAAATATACCTGCCCTCTGTCAAAGTCAGAAAAATATCCCCATACACTCTGCCATATTTGCACCGCACACTGGTCTGCGCTGCGCATGCGTACGCTCTCCCGTGAAGGCGCATACCCGCAATAGCGTGCACCCGCGGACGCACGGTATGCGTATTTACGGTAGAGTTTATGTAACCGTGGCGTGCGACTCATTCGTTACATATTTTCACAATTAATGTAGTTTGTAGACCATGGTCCCTTTGATAGATTCTGAAAGTTTGGTTAATATAGAATGTCCCTGAACGGAGGAATCCCTCTTTGTATTGTGCGAAGGGTCTAACAGGAATCATACAGCAGTGTTTGGTACCCATCGGAAGAGTATTTAATTAACAATATTCCGGTGTTGGTTTGGAGCGTACTAATCGCTCGTGCGGATAGTTATGGACATAAGAAGTTTATGTCCATTTCTATTATTTACTCATACTCAGGTATGCGGCGGGAAACCTAGTTTCCCACCCACCTGAGCTGTTTGAAATCGTCACAGCCCACCTGTATGAATCACCCTATGACCTTTTGTTATAATGCGAAGCCGAATTCCTGCGTCCAATGGACAATGAGGTTGTAGGGACCATTAGATTGCATTGTGTGAGTAGCATAAAAGACGGGCCTGTGGCATCCAGCCTTCACTTCTCATCAAACGGTTCTCATTGCTGATAATCGGGAAGCTGGATGTCCAGAGGCGCATGCGATCATACCCTTTGTGCGTAAGTTTTTCTCCGTAATCATATTGTCTTACTGTGAGCCAATCTCTCTCTCCCCGTCTCTCTCTCTCTCTCTCTCTCTCCCTTCTCTTTCTCTCGTATCTCCCATTGACTAGTATTGTATTGTATTAGATCAGCATAGTATTGTATTGCATTTCTTGTATAGTTATTCGGTTAGGAAGTCTCTGTTATATTGTAGTGTATCATTTGTATTGTGATTCTTTTTGCAAGTATAATAGTTATAATACAGATAATAGGCTTTGGACCCTAAACCAGTATCTGTGTATTTCCTATAGTTTTAAGTGTTCACTTGAGCGTCGGTGACGCTCAAGCAGCTTTGTAGTTAGTCAGGTTACACAAGGTTGCACTTACACCCTGTATTCACATTAAGGTATTCTGTGTATTTCATTGATAAAAGGTTTAGACATAAAGGTATAGCGTTGTGAGCGTCTGCGCCGCTGGTGATCTCCTCGTGGTCTCGAGCGTCCGCTACGCCATAGCGAATCATTACTCTAGTCATAGCCAATAACGTGTTGTCCTGTGATCACTGGGCCGTGAGCGAACGTGACGCTTGAGCGTCTCGCCTTCGGCTGAGCGATCGTTACGCAACTAGCGTACCCTTACGGTACTTCTTAAGTAAACAGCGTACTGTGTTCTTAGACTTCATTAAGGGTTGTTTATACGACAAAAGAATTTAGCATTGTCAATTGGGGGACTCGTCCTGTCCTTCTCATATCTGCACTAGGTAGATCAGCAGACATTATCCCCCAGCAAAGGGTGGGAGGTTGTCTCGCAGTGCTGACGGGATAAGCGTCTGCTTCACTTAGACAAAGAGTGCTGAAGGAATCCGGGAACCGGAAGTAAGAACAAAACGCTTGTGTCTTTTAAAACTGTTTATTTCTCTTCTGTCTTGCGTATACACGCACGCATACATATATATCTGCATTTCTTTTTCAATTTCGTATATCACTATTCCTGTTTGCCAATTTTTATAGTTGATAGAAAGTACTAAAAGAGACTTGCTGTTATTTCATAGTTTAAGAATAGAGGTAATAGTTAAAAGTGTAGACAAACACACAGGTTTGCCTGGGAGATAAGGCAAAGCCAGTGGGGTACGCGGTAGATGATCAGGGATCGTTTACATTGATAAAAGAAATTGTGTTACGGTGGATCTTTTGTTTTGCGTACACGTGTCTCTAACAAAGACTAGCGTACGCAATCCAAAGGCAGACGCACGCAGCGTACATTACGCAACGTAGCGTCCGGTTACGCCCACGTAGCTCAAGTTGTGAAAAGGCGATAAGTAACGCACAGCGGTAAGTAACGCGACGCGGTAAATAACGCAAATCTATTTTTGGAAAATTTGAAATTTAGTTTAACAGATCCTGCTCCTAATTGGTAACACAGCTGGGCTAAAGAAAATTTCTGCGCAGAAATAGATATAGAAACGAAAGTGTACATGTGTTGAGTGAGTGTGTTTTTATTACATAAGTTTATATAACTTAGAGGTTGAACCAAAAAGAAATCGGGTAGGACATACGTGTAAGTGACATATACGGTGGCTAAGGAGGCATCCTTGGTTAAATAAAATATGAGCATTAGAGTATAGCGGACCAGTATACAAGACCGGGAGGTCAGACCAGGAGGTCGTACAGAACAAGACCAGGAGGTCATAGACAAAGAAGGTCCGCTATAAAGGTACAAGAAGCACAACCCCGGGGGTTGGTGCTAAAACCCATATAGGCCATTGGAAGCTCTGGCTGAAGGAATCCGCAGCCGCAATTTTCGATTCCATTGATCTCTCAGTACATAACAGGTAGTGCTTATGTACTGAACGATTGTACCGCACGTAATTGTGTGCAGTAGTTAGTAATCTGACCTAATACCATTAGAGTAAAGTGGTCACAAACGCTATTTGTACATTCTGACGTGATTTGTGTAATTTTTTATTTTTAAAGGGAAGTTCGCTGGTCACTCAGGAACTATCTAACAACCCCACCTTTACTGGAAAGAGTAAGTGTCCTGCGGGTAACCCTCATATGTTCCAGTAAACAGAAGGTTTCTGGTAGGGCCCTGTATCGAGTACGCCAGCACCATATCGGTGTGATCAGGTCGTATTGGTCGAGGTGGGCGAGTGAGTGGGGTACTCGGTAAACCGCCACCGCCGGCCTATTTTGAATAATTTGGTTTGCTGTAAGGGTTCGCTGAAGACCGTGATATAAAGATCAAAGGAGTAGTAAGCAACACCTGCAGATTATGGGGGCCAATTGTTCAGGTAGGGGGCGATCAACCTCGGTTCGGGTTGATTCAGAGAACCGACCAGTCGGGTCGGCAAGGTACATCATGTGTGAAAAATACGGAAGTCACACAGAGGTTTTATGTGATGAATGGGAGAGAATGACTGTACAAGACAGGGAGAAATTCCCAAGAATAGGTAGCTTCAGTCCAGAAGTGTTACAAAATTTAAGGAGGAGGATATGTCTCATAAAATCAACAAAGAGACGAATTCAGCATCATGATTATTTACAGTTGTGGCAACAGGAAGGTGAGATACAGAGAGGTTTGGCTCTGGCGGCGGGATCTGGGGCAGTCAGGAAACTGATAGCCACAGCCCCGCCGCCACCATACATAGCAGGAGAGAAGTTGATTACGGAGAGAAACGCATTGGGTTGTAAAACACAAACACTTAGTAACCCTGTAAATGTTAATGATGTTAACCAAGTAACTCATGCAAGTATTAACCCGTGCAAGTTGTACCCTGTTTTGAACTTTCCTCAGGAGTGTGATCAAGAAGACGATCCAGCAACAATTTCAGCTCTCTCTCTAGCGGCCACCATAGCAGAGACCACAATAGGCACAGCAACACCCACGAGATTAGCGAAAGCTCCTAGCGGAGGGATAGGTGAGGTCGTGTCAACGGATACAAAGACCCCCTTGGACGAGGAAGTTGACGAGACGCTATACAGACAACAGACAAGCACCAAAGATGAAGTTCTGACTACCTATGATATGGACACTTGATGAACTTTGCCATGGATCCCCAGTTTCCCTAGTATTTTTAAACTCACGCTAGCCCAACATTTTTTTTGTAAATCCGATGGCACTGACAAAGCTATTTGCTCATGCCCAAGGAGCAATACAGCGCAAAGAAGACGACTCTCAACAGATACCGAACAAAACTTCAACGACAGATGTACATTTACCTGACATAGAATATCATTGCATTTTCCATAAGTGTTCTTCATCCTCATCTCTACAACCCTCAGGTAAAAACACACATAGTATAGGGAATACAGGCACAGATATCAGCAATCACATATTCCCCCATTCATGTATCATCAACTAAAATGTGCTCCCCATTCTGTTCAAAAGCCGAAAAGAGCTCGGTAAAGTTTGACAGCCCATCCACAGACCTGTACCACGGGATAAGAAGGAATTCAAATGTATACTTCGCAATACCTCGAAGCTTGATTTACCACACGTACGGCACGATGATACATGACCCTCCAAACATGGACTCATACACACATACTTCTGCTATCTCACTAGGTCATACCCTCTTCACACATACTCCTCTCTTCTTCCTTACCCAACCATGGAAATGAATTAACCCCTGACTTATATTTTTCTCCTTTTTGAAATGTTTTGAAGGTGGCAGTTATTATTGACTGCCAAAGGGTGGACTGTCAAAGTCAGAAAAATATCCCCATACACTCTGCCATATTTGCACCGCACACTGGTCTGCGCTGCGCATGCGTACGCTCTCCCGTGAAGGCGCATACCCGCAATAGCGTGCACCCGCGGACGCACGGTATGCGTATTTACGGTAGAGTTTATGTAACCGTGGCGTGCGACTCATTCGTTACATATTTTCACAATTAATGTAGTTTGTAGACCATGGTCCCTTTGATAGATTCTGAAAGTTTGGTTAATATAGAATGTCCCTGAACGGAGGAATCCCTCTTTGTATTGTGCGAAGGGTCTAACAGGAATCATACAGCAGTGTTTGGTACCCATCGGAAGAGTATTTAATTAACAATATTCCGGTGTTGGTTTGGAGCGTACTAATCGCTCGTGCGGATAGTTATGGACATAAGAAGTTTATGTCCATTTCTATTATTTACTCATACTCAGGTATGCGGCGGGAAACCTAGTTTCCCACCCACCTGAGCTGTTTGAAATCGTCACAGCCCACCTGTATGAATCACCCTATGACCTTTTGTTATAATGCGAAGCCGAATTCCTGCGTCCAATGGACAATGAGGTTGTAGGGACCATTAGATTGCATTGTGTGAGTAGCATAAAAGACGGGCCTGTGGCATCCAGCCTTCACTTCTCATCAAACGGTTCTCATTGCTGATAATCGGGAAGCTGGATGTCCAGAGGCGCATGCGATCATACCCTTTGTGCGTAAGTTTTTCTCCGTAATCATATTGTCTTACTGTGAGCCAATCTCTCTCTCCCCGTCTCTCTCTCTCTCTCTCTCTCCCTTCTCTTTCTCTCGTATCTCCCATTGACTAGTATTGTATTGTATTAGATCAGCATAGTATTGTATTGCATTTCTTGTATAGTTATTCGGTTAGGAAGTCTCTGTTATATTGTAGTGTATCATTTGTATTGTGATTCTTTTTGCAAGTATAATAGTTATAATACAGATAATAGGCTTTGGACCCTAAACCAGTATCTGTGTATTTCCTATAGTTTTAAGTGTTCACTTGAGCGTCGGTGACGCTCAAGCAGCTTTGTAGTTAGTCAGGTTACACAAGGTTGCACTTACACCCTGTATTCACATTAAGGTATTCTGTGTATTTCATTGATAAAAGGTTTAGACATAAAGGTATAGCGTTGTGAGCGTCTGCGCCGCTGGTGATCTCCTCGTGGTCTCGAGCGTCCGCTACGCCATAGCGAATCATTACTCTAGTCATAGCCAATAACGTGTTGTCCTGTGATCACTGGGCCGTGAGCGAACGTGACGCTTGAGCGTCTCGCCTTCGGCTGAGCGATCGTTACGCAACTAGCGTACCCTTACGGTACTTCTTAAGTAAACAGCGTACTGTGTTCTTAGACTTCATTAAGGGTTGTTTATACGACAAAAGAATTTAGCATTGTCACCTCAAACACTATCCCAGTGTTCTTGTCACATATCCCCCTCCCCTGTTTCGACCTAGGGGCCGGAACACTTGTAGCCCCCAAACAGAAGATGCGAGACAATGCATCTGCGTTGGCCAATTGTGTTCCCGGTCTATGTTCGACAGTAAACTTAAAGTCCTGCAACGCTAGAAACCATCTAGTTACACGAGCATTCTTGCCTCTATTTACATCCATCCATTTTAAAGGGGCATGGTCTGTCACTAGTCTGAATTGTCTACCCAAGAGGTAATATCTCAAGGTATCTAGTGCCCACTTAATGGCCAAAGCCTCCTTTTCCACAATGGCATACCTTTTTTCATGCTCATTGAGTTTCCTACTCAAATAAATGATAGGGTGTTCGTCCCCATCTCTGGTTTGGGACAGCACAGCACCTATCCCAACCTCTGAGGCATCTGTCTGTACCACAAATTCTTTTGAAAAATCTGGTGTTATCAACACCGGTTGTGAACACAAAGCCACTTTTAACGCTTGGAAGGCCTTTTCTGCATCAGGGTTCCATTTCACCACATTTGACTGCTTCCCTTTGGTAAGGTCTGACAACGGCACCGCTGTTGTCGCAAAATTAGGAATAAACCGTCTATAGTACCCAGTAATTCCCAAAAAAGCCCTTACCTGTTTTTTATTCACTGGACGAGGCCAGTTTTGAATAGCATCAACTTTATTCAATTGGGGCCTAATCAGACCTCTGCCTATGGTGAAGCCCAAGTATTTGACCTCCTCCATTGCGAGGCAGCACTTCTTTGGGTTAGCAGTTAACCCTGCCTCTCTGATTGAGTCCAGTACTGCTTGTACTTTAACCAAATGTGACCCCCAGTCTGTACTGTGAATTACCACATCATCCAAATAGGCAGCTGCATATTTTCTATGGGGCCTCAAAATTTTATCCATCGCCCGTTGAAAGGTTGCTGGAGCCCCATGCAAACCAAAGGGTAACATCTTATACTGGTACAGCCCCTCCGGAACCGAAAAGGCTGTTTTTTCTTTGGCGCTATCAGATAAAGGTATTTGCCAGTAACCTTTGGTCAGGTCCAATGTGGTGAGAAACCTGGCTGTTCCCAGCCTTTCTACAAGCTCATCCACACGGGGCATGGGGTATGCGTCAAACTTGGACACCTCATTTAACTTACGAAAGTCATTACAGAAGCGTATGCTACCGTCGGGCTTCGGGATGAGCACTATGGGACTGGACCACTCACTGTTAGACTCCTCTATGACTCCAAGTTCTAACATGGTTTTAACTTCCTTAGAAATAGCTTCTCGCTGAGCTTCAGGAATCCTATATGGCTTTAAATGAACCCTGACCCCTGGTTCTGTGACAATGTCATGTTTTATTATGGTCGTTCGGCCAGGCAGCTCTGAAAATACCTCCCTATTTTGGATGAGAAATTCTTTAACCTGATTGTTCTGATCAGCTGATAATGTCTCTGACACCTTCACTGCGGGAAGCAACCGGGGTGAAGACACCGAAGGGCAAGGCTCCGCTGACAGAGACAACCTATCTTTCCAGGGTTTGATTAAGTTAACATGGTAGATCTGTTCGGGTTTTCTCTTTCCCGGCTGGTATACTTTGTAATTAACCTCATTCACTTTTTCCCTAATCTCAAATGGACCCTGCCATTTAGCTAGGAATTTGCTTTCCACAGTGGGTACCAAAACAAGAACTCTATCTCCAGGAGCAAATTCCCGTATCTTGGCACTCCGGTTATAGACCCTCTGTTGAGCACTTTGGGCCTGTTCCATGTGCTCTCTGACAACAGGTACCACGGCTGCAATCCTATCCTGCATTTGTGTTACATGCTCAATAACGCTTCTATAAGGAGTGGGCTGTCCTTCCCACGTCTCTTTGGCAACATCCAACAGCCCTCTGGGGTGTCTACCATACAACAAATCAAATGGAGAAAACCCCGTAGAGGACTGAGGAACTTCTCTGATGGCCATTAACAAGTAGGGCAACAAACAATCCCAGTTTTTCCCATCTCTCTCAACAACCTTTTTTAACATACTTTTTAATGTTTTATTAAACCTTTCCACCAACCCGTCAGTTTGGGGATGGTAGATGGACGTCCTGAGGTGAGTGACCTTAAATAACTTGCACAATTCTTTCATGATCCTTGACATAAATGGAGTACCTTGGTCAGTCAAAATTTCTTTTGGTATTCCCACTCTACTAAATACCTGCACCAGCTCCCTAGCTATCGCCTTGGTTGTGATAGTGCGTAAAGGGACAGCCTCAGGATATCGAGTGGCATAGTCCATAATTACCAGGATATACTGATGGCCCCGAGCAGACTTTAACAAGGGCCCCACGAGATCCATGGCTAGTCTGTCAAACGGGACCTCTATAATAGGCATGGGAACTAGTGGGCTCCTGAAATGGGGTCTAGGGGCATGATACTGGCATTCAGGACAGGAAGAACAATATTCAGACACTTCTTTATAAACCCCTGGCCAAAAGAACCTTTGTAAAACTCTTTCAGTGGTTTTTTCTGCCCCTAAATGTCCTGCGGTAACGTGACTATGAGCTAAATCTAGTACCGTTCTCCGATAAGGCTGGGGAACTACCAGCTGTTCCACCACATCCTCACCCCTTTTGACAATGTGGTACAAGAGCTCATTACAGATGGCCATGTGGGGATACGTAACCCTGTCACCTGGTACCACAGGTTCCCCATTAACAATCTTAACATTCTCTCTAGCCTTTATTAAGGTAGGATCCTTTAACTGTTCAGACGCAAACAGATCCTTCTTTACCTCCAGGTCAGGCACGCTTTCAGTTCTAACTACTATGTCTCTGTTCCCGACAAGAGGGTCCTCACTGGACTCCCCATCTGTCACTTCCCCAGCCAAACTAGCAAAAGGCAAAGGGCCAGAAAGTTCCGAAGACCCACGTACATCCATAAAATCACCGGTATTATCAACTGGCTTTTTACTTCTCACATCTGTTGATAACCGTGATTCCCACAGTTTCCAAAAATGAGGAAAATCCCTCCCTATTATGGCCTCATGCACCAAGGTAGGGACCAGTCCCACTTTAACCATTGCTGACCCACAACAAGTTTCTATATTCACCTCAGCAGTGGCATAATATTGGGTATCCCCATGTATGCAAGTTACCCCAATAGGTATTTGCTGGACCTTTAAGGGGTTCACTAACCCAGCTTTCACGAGGGTAACTAAACTTCCTGAATCTAGCAAGGCCTCTACCCGGTTACCTTCTAAGAACACATCACACATTTGTTTTTCCAGCTCAGGTGAAGGTACCACAGTACAGGCTAACCTAGCAAAGAAAGACATTCTGCGACATTCAAAGGCAGCATCACATTGCATGGGTTCTTGCGTGACTGGGCAATTGGCAATAACATGACCTGGCATACCACACCTAAAACATTTAACCACACGATTATCAACCCATTTGGGCAGCATAGACCGTTCTAGCCCCATTGGCCTGTTTCCAGGGCCAGTGTTTACAGTCTCTCCAGCCTTGCGTTCTCTTAACCGCCCAGCAACGTTTTCCCACGGAACAGTCTTACCAGTCTTTACTGAAGGGCGCTGTCGAGGATCTATGGGTTGCTGGGTGGTCATCAGTAGTTCCTCTGCTGCCAAATACCTCTCTACCATGTCCACTAATTGGTCAGCAGTACCCGGGTTTCCATGGCTCACCCACTTGCGCAGGACCATGGGCAAAGATCTCAAGTAGCGGTCCATGACGACTCTTTCCACCATCTGGGGACCAGTTAATGTCTCTGGCTGCAGCCATTTTTTTGTTAGCTGAATAAGGTCGTGCATCTGGGAGCGCGGAGGCTTCTCCATGGCGTACAGCCAACGGTGCACCCGTTGTGCTCGTACTGACAGCGTGACTCCCAGGCGGGTCAGGATCTCAGTCTTTAGTTTATCATAGTCCCGAGCCTCAGCAGGGCTTAAATCAAAGTAAGCTTTTTGGGGCTCACCTGACAGAAAAGGTGCCAGCAGACTGGCCCACTGTGCTTTCGGCCAGTTCTCACGCTCGGCAGTCCTTTCAAACATGGTCAGATAGGCCTCCACATCATCAGCCTCTGTCATTTTCTGCAGGAAGTGACTGGCTCGTATAGAACTAGAGCTGGTTGGAGCACTGACGGCCACATCTCCAACCCGAGCTGCAAGTCTCTGCACCACTTCTGCTAAGGCCTCTCTATCCTGACGCTGTTGCCTGTAAAGTTCATCAACAACTGCCTGCTGTTGTCTCTTATTTTCCTCCATTGCCACCTGCTGCTGTCTGTTGGCCTCCTGCTGTAGTCTCCAATTTTCCTCCATTGCCACCTGCTGTTGTCTCCTATTTTCCTCCATTGCCACCTGCTGCTGTCGGTTGGCCTCCTGCTGAGCCGCTGTAGCTTGCAGCAAGGCTTTAAGCAGATCCTCCATGTCAACAGATTTTTCAGGCGGCTTTGCAGCTGCTTTCACCCAGGACATATATCAAACCCTCAGGGGTGAGTCTCAGTAACTTCACACTGGGCTGTATCTGCATAAACCACCGTTTTCTGCAGGCCTCACAAAGCTGCTGCTTTCACTTATGTGCAGAACGGCCTGCTCGCATTCTCCACCAAGTTGTAACACTGTAGGGGTGCAAGGTGCCTTTTCCTGGGGAATATGGCAGCACGCAGCAGCTGAGGAACAACACAAGTCCAGTTTCTGGTACAACTGACCCCGGCCAGTTTTATTGAAACAGAAAATAAAACAAACCCCAAAATAAAAATACCTTGCCTGTCCGGCACTAACTAAACATAAGACGTTCCTAACTGTCACTAAACAAAACACAGAGTTCTTCAGTACATACTGTATAGCTTACTTGCATCAGAAAGCGTGTCTCTCACACACAGATCCTGCAGCCTTCCCAGGCAGTCTGCCCATACTAATCAGGTTAGAAGCACTATATCACTCTTACACAGCTGAAACCCTGATTAGCCCTCTGTGAGGCCAAAGACCCGAACTGGGCCCAATGTCTAGAACTCGCCTTATCTCTCTCTCAGAGCCTTTACCCAGCTTTTACAGCAAACTGAAAAGGTTCAGACAAAACAAAAAGCATTTTTCCTAGAAGTTAACATTTTCTAAAACATGTAAGACAAGAACCTGGGACAAATATACCTGCCCTCAAACACTATCCCAGTGTTCTTGTCACAGTATATATACACTCACTGCGCCAATTAAATGTGCCCCCCCCCCCCCTCTTCTTTGCCCTCTGTAACCTTGCTCAGCAGGGGAGAGTCCGGGGAGCCAGCTTCTCTGCAGTGTGCTGTGGAGAAAATGGCGCTGGTTAGTGCTGGAGGATCAAGCTCCGCCCCCTCACCGGCGGGCTTCGGTCCCGCTCAAATTATTTATACTGGCAGGGGGTTTTCAATATACCGCCTCTGCAGTATCTAATCCATCTGCCAGTGTCCCTTGAGGTTTATATTGCTGCCCAGGGCACCCCCATGCGCCCTTACAGTGCCCGCTGTGTGTGTATGTGTGGGAGCAATGGCGCGCAGCGTTACCGCTGTGCGTTACCTCAGTGAAGATCTGAAGACTTCTGCCGCCTTTGAAGTCTTCTTTCTTCTTAATACTCACCCGGCTTCTATCTTCCGGCTCTGTGAGGAGGACGGCGGCGCGGCTACGGGACGAACGGCGAGGGTGAGACCTGCGTTCCGACCCTATGGAGCTAATGGTGTCCAGTAGCCTAAGAAGCAGAGCCTATCATTTAAGTAGGTCTGCTTCTCTCCCCTCAGTCCCACGATGCAGGGAGCCTGTTGCCAGCAGTGCTCCCTGAAAATAAAAAACCTAACAAAAAGTATTTTTCAGAGAAACTCAGGAGAGCTCCCCTGTAGTGCATCCAGTCTCCTCTGGGCACAGGATCTAACTGAGGTCTGGAGGAGGGGCATAGAGGGAGGAGCCAGTGCACACCCATTCTAAAGTCTTTAGAGTGCCCATGTCTCCTGCGGAGCCTGTCTATACACCATGGTCCTTACGGAGTCCCCAGCATCCTCTAGGACGTAAGAGAAATACATTTCTCTGACGTCCTAGTGGATGCTAGGAACTCCGTAAGGACCATGGGGAATAGACGGGCTCCGCAGGAGACTGGGCACTCTAAGAAAGAATTAGGACTACTGGTGTGCACTGGCTCCTCCCTCTATGCCCCTCCTCCAGACCTCAGTTAGAATCTGTGCCCGGCTCGAGCTGGTTGCACACTAGGGGCTCTCCTGAACTCCTAGTAAAGAAAGTATTTATTAGGTTTTTTATTTTCAGTGAGATCTGCTGGCAACAGACTCACTGCTACGAGGGACTTAGGGGAGAGAAGCGAACCTACCTGCTTGCAGCTAGCTTGGGCTTCTAGGCTACTGGACACCATTAGCTCCAGAGGGATCGAACACAGGCCCAGCCTCGGTCGTCCGGTCCCGGAGCCGCGCCGCCGTCGCCCTTGCAGAGCCAGAAGACGGAAGATTCCGAGGAGAAAATCGGCGGCTGAAGACTCCGGTCTTCATTAAGGTAGCGCACAGCACTGCAGCTGTGCGCCATTGCTCCTCTTGCACACTACATACTCCGGTCACTGATGGGTGCAGGGCGCTGGGGGGGGCGCCCTGGGCTGCAATTAGATTACCTTAAAAATGGCAAAAAACACATAATATAGTCTAATAAACTATATATGTGTAAAAATCCCCTGCCATAATATTAATAAAAGAGCGGGAGAAGTCCGCCGTGAAAGGGGCGGGGCTATCTCCCTCAGCACACTGGCGCCATTTTCTCTTCACAGTTCCGCTGGAAGACAGGTCCCCAGGCTCTCCCCTGCAGTTTCCAGGCTCAATAGGGTAAAAAAGAGAGGGGGGGCACTAAATTTAGGCGCAATACTGTGTATTATAGCTGCTATAGGGAAAATCACTTTGTGTAGTGTAAATCCCTGTGTTATATAGCGCTGTGGTGTGTGCTGGCATACTCTCTCTCTGTCTCTCTAAAGGACTTTGTGGGGTCCTGTCCTCAGTCAGAGCATTCCCTGTGTGTGTGCGGTGTGTCGGTACGGCTGTGTCGACATGTTTGATGAGGAGGCTTATGTGGAGGCGGAGCAGGTGCCGATAAATGTGATGTCACCCCTTGCGGGGTCGACACCAGAGTGGATGGATATGTGGAAGGTATTAACCGACAGTGTCAACTCCTTACATAAAAGGTTTGATGACATAACAGCTGTGGGACAGCCGGCTTCTCAGTCAGTGCCTGCCCAGGCATCTCAAAGGCCATCAGGGGCTCAAAAACGCCCGCTACCTCAGATGGCAGACACAGATGTCGACACGGAGTCTGACTCCAGTGTCGACGACGACGAGACTAATGTACATTCCACTAAGGCTATCCGTTGCATGATTACGGCAATGAAAAATGTGTTGCACATTTCTGACATTAACCCAGGTACCACTAAAAAGGGTATTATGTTTGGGGAGAAAAAGCAACCAGTGGTTTTTCCCCCTTCAGATGAGTTAAATGAAGTGTGTGAAGAAGCGTGGGCATCCCCTGATAAAAAATTAGTGATTTCTAAAAAGTTACTAATGGCGTACCCTTTCCTGTCAGAGGACAGGGTATGTTGGGAGACATCCCCGAGGGTGGATAAAGCGCTCACACGCTTGTCAAAAAAGGTGGCACTACCGTCTCAGGATACGGCCGCCTTAAAGGAGCCTGCGGATAGAAAGCAGGAGGCTATCCTGAAGTCTGTATATACACACTCAGGTACTATACTGAGACCTGCTATTGCTTCAGCATGGATGTGCAGTGCTGCAGCAGCGTGGTCTGATTCCCTGTCTGATAATATTGATTCCCTTGACAGGGACACTATATTGCTAACCATAGAGCATATTAAAGACGTAGTCTTATACATGAGAGATGCACAGAGGGATATTTGCCGGCTGGCATCTAGAATAAATGCAATGTCCATTTCTGCCAGGAGAGTATTATGGACTCGGCAGTGGACAGGTGATGCGGATTCTAAAAGGCACATGGAGGTTTTGCCTTACAAGGGTGAGGAATTGTTTGGGGATGGTCTCTCGGACCTTGTTTCCACAGCGACAGCTGGGAAGTCGACATTTTTACCCCAGGTTCCCTCACAGCCAAAGAAAGCACCTTATTATCAGGTACAGTCCTTTCGGCCCAAGAAAGGCAAGCGGGTTAAAGGCGCGTCCTTTCTGCCCAGAGGCAGGGGTAGAGGGAAAAAGCTGCACCATACAGCCAGTTCCCAAGAACAGAAATCCTCCCCTGCTTCCACTAAATCCACCGCATGACGCTGGGGCTCCACTGGTGGAGCCAGGTGCGGTGGGGGCCCGTCTCCGGAACTTCAGCGACCGGTGGGTTCTCTCACAGGTGGATCCCTGGGTTCTCCAAGTGGTATCTCAGAGATACAAGCTGGAATTCGAGACGTCTCCCCCTTGCCGTTACCTCAAATCAGCCTTGCCAGCTACTCCCCCGGACAGGGAGGTGGTGCTGGCGGCAATTCACAAGCTGTTCCTCCAGCAGGTGATAATAAAAGTTCCCCTCCTTCAACAGGGACGGGGTTACTATTCCACAATGTTTGTGGTACCGAAACCAGACGGTTCGGTGAGACCCATTCTAAATTTAAAATCCTTGAACACTTATATAAGAAGGTTCAAGTTCAAAATGGAATCGCTCAGGGCGGTTATTGCAAGCCTGGAAGAAGGGGATTACATGGTATCACTGGACATCAAGGATGCGTACCTGCATGTCCCCATTTACCCACCTCACCAGGTGTACCTCCGATTTGTGGTACAAGACTGCCATTACCAATTCCAGACGTTGCCGTTTGGTCTGTCCACGGCACCGAGGGTATTTACCAAGGTAATGGCCGAAATGATGATACTCCTTCGAAAGAAGGGAGTTCTAATTATCCCATACTTGGACGATCTCCTTATAAAGGCGAGGTCCAGGGAGCAGTTGTTGGTCGGAGTAGCACTATCTCAGGAAGTGCTACAACAGCACGGCTGGATTCTGAATATTCCAAAGTCGCAGCTGGTTCCTACGACGCGTCTGCTGTTCCTGGGTATGATTCTGGACACAGAACAGAAGAAGGTGTTTCTCCCGGAGGAGAAGGCCAAGGAGTTGTCATCTCTGGTCAGAGACCTCCTGAAACCAAAACAGGCGTCGGTGCATCACTGCACGCGAGTCCTGGGAAAGATGGTAGCTTCTTACGAGGCAATTCCATTCGGCAGGTTCCATGCAAGGTTCTTTCAGTGGGATCTGTTAGACAAGTGGTCCGGATCGCATCTTCAGATGCATCGGCTGATCACCCTGTCCCCGAGGGCCAGGGTGTCTCTGCTGTGGTGGCTGCAGAGTGCTCATCTTCTAGAGGGCCGCAGATTCGGCATACAGGACTGGGTCCTGGTGACCACGGATGCAAGCCTCCGAGGTTGGGGGGCAGTCACGCAGGGAAGAAACTTCCAAGGACAATGGTCGAGTCAGGAGGCTTCCCTACACATAAATATTCTGGAACTAAGGGCCATTTACAATGCCATAAGTCAGGCAAGACCCCTGCTTCAAAACCAGCCGGTGCTGATTCAGTCAGACAACATCACGGCGGTCGCCCATGTAAACCGACAGGGCGGCACAAGAAGCAGGATGCCGATGGCAGAAGCCACAAGGATTCTCCGATGGGCGGAAAATCACGTGATAGCACTGTCAGCAGTGTTCATTCCGGGAGTGGACAACTGGGAAGCAGACTTCCTCAGCAGGCACGACCTCCACCCGGGAGAGTGGGGACTTCATCCAGAAGTCTTCCAACTGATTGTAAACCGTTGGGAAAGGCCACAGGTGGACATGATGGCGTCCCGCCTTAACAAAAAGCTAAAAAGATATTGCGCCAGGTCAAGGGACCCTCAGGCGATAGCTGTGGACGCTCTAGTGACACCGTGGGTGTACCAGTCGGTTTATGTGTTCCCTCCTCTTCCTCTCATACCAAAGGTGCTGAGGATAATAAGAAAGAGAGGAGTAAGAACTATACTCATCGTTCCGGATTGGCCAAGAAGGACTTGGTACCCGGAACTACAAGAAATGATCTCAGAGGACCCTTGGCCTCTGCCTCTCAGACTGGACCTGCTACAGCAGGGGCCCTGTCTGTTCCAAGACTTACCGCGGCTGCGTTTGACGGCATGGCGGTGGAACGCCGGATCCTGATGGAAAAGGGCATTCCGGATGAAGTCATTCCTACGCTGATAAAAGCTAGGAAAGATGTGACAGCAAAGCATTATCACCGCATATGGCGAAAATATGTTGCTTGGTGTGAGGCTATGAAGGCCCCCACAGAAGAATTTCAGCTGGGTCGATTTCTGCACTTACTACAGTCAGGAGTGACTATGGGCCTAAAATTGGGATCCATTAAAGTCCAGATTTCGGCCCTGTCTATTTTCTTTCAAAAAGAACTGGCTTCACTGCCTGAAGTTCAGACGTTTGTTAAGGGAGTGCTGCATATTCGGCCCCCTTTTGTGCCCCCAGTGGCACCTTGGGATCTCAACGTTGTGTTGGATTTCCTAAAATCACATTGGTTTGAGCCACTTCAGACCGTGGAATTAAAATATCTCACGTGGAAAGTGGTCATGCTTTTGGCCTTGGCTTCGGCTAGGCGGGTGTCAGAATTGGCGGCTTTGTCCTGTAAAAGCCCCTATCTGATTTTCCATATGGACAGAGCAGAATTGAGGACGCGTCCCCAATTCCTTCCTAAGGTGGTATCAGCGTTTCATTTGAACCAACCTATTGTGGTGCCTGCGGCTACTCGGGACTTGGAGGCCTCCAAGTTGCTGGACGTAGTCCGGGCCCTGAAAATATATGTTTCCAGGACGGCTAGAGTCAGAAAGACTGACTCGCTGTTTATCCTGCATGCACCCAAAAAGCTGGGTGCTCCTGCTTCTAAGCAGACTATTGCTCGCTGGATCTGCTCCATGATTCAACTTGCACATTCTGCGGCTGGACTGCCGCATCCTAAATCAGTCAAAGCCCATTCCACGAGGAAGGTGGGCTCTTCTTGGGCGGCTGCCCGAGGGGTCTCGGCTTTACAACTTTGCCGAGCTGCTACCTGGTCGGGATCAAACACGTTTGCAAAATTTTACAAGTTTGATACCCTGGCTGAGGAGGACCTTGAGTTTGCTCATTCGGTGCTGCAGAGTCATCCGCACTCTCCCGCCCGTTTGGGAGCTTTGGTATAATCCCCATGGTCCTTACGGAGTTCCCAGCATCCACTAGGACGTCAGAGAAAATAAGAATTTACTCACCGGTAATTCTATTTCTCGTAGTCCGTAGTGGATGCTGGGCGCCCATCCCAAGTGCGGATTGTCTGCAATACTTGTATATAGTTATTGCCTAACTAAAGGGTTATTGTTATGAGCCATCTGTTCGTGAGGCTCAGTTATTATTCATACTGTTAACTGGGTATATTATCACGAGTTGTACGGTGTGATTGGTGTGGCTGGTATGAGTCTTACCCGGGATTCCAAATCCTTTCCTTATTGTGTCAGCTCTTCCGGGCACAGTTTCCCTAACTGAGGTCTGGAGGAGGGGCATAGAGGGAGGAGCCAGTGCACACCAGTAGTCCTAATTCTTTCTTAGAGTGCCCAGTCTCCTGCGGAGCCCGTCTATTCCCCATGGTCCTTACGGAGTTCCCAGCATCCACTACGGACTACGAGAAATAGAATTACCGGTGAGTAAATTCTTATTTTTGTTATTAACTCTAATATAGCTGTTATTAAGTAAAGCTGTTTTTGTTACTCCCTCAGATCTGCAGCCCACTATTATTAGCACAATTTAGAGGTAGATACTGTGCAGGAGGAATTTTTCTGAAATATTGTATGAAACAGTACGACCACCTAACAGCCTACTGTACATAGTTATACCCCATTCAGACCGCCTGAGGTGGGTCGCACCCAGGAGCTTGACAGGGGAGCTCCCAGCATGCAACCCGCCTCAGGCTATACGCCACCGCTGACTGCAACATGGCATATTGCCGGGTTGGTGACGTCAGTGATGATGCAGCGGGGGGCAGCGCTTGGAGTTCACATGATCTTACCGTTCATACCGCACAGCGGGCCAGGTTGAACACGTGTTCAACCTTGCTCGCTACCCGAGTTGGAATGGTTCCGGTATGAAAGATAGATAGTGTCTAGTTAGACAGTCAACAGATAGACACCATATGTTAGACAGACATTAGGTCGACAGGGTCAAAAGGTCGACAGGGTCAAAAAGTCGACATGGAAAAGGTCGACAGGTCAAAAGGTCGACATGAGAATGGTCGACATGAAAAAAGGTAGACACCATGTTTTTTGCATTTATGTGGTTTGTGTGGATAGTTTTGACATCTGGGACCCCCAATTGTAGAAAGGCTTTGCTCGCCACGCTTCGGGCATGGTGGCTCGCTGCGCTCGCCACAAGGTTTATAACCAACTCTATGCCGACATGGATAAAGTATGAAATAATCCAAAAACATGTTACATTTAAAAAAACATTTGTCTATCGGTTTTATGTCGACCATTTTCATGTCGACCTTTTGACCATGTCGACCTTTTGACCCTGTTGACCTAATGTCTAATATGGTGTCTATCTATTGACTGTCTAACTAGACACTATCAAACGGATAGGAGTTGGAATACCCGGTATTTCAACCCTGGCACCTTTCAGACCGCACATGAACACGGGTTATGCACATTCTTGTGCCAATAACCCTTGTTCAGAGGTGGCGGTCGGAAGGGGGTATTACTGACAACAAAATGATAGGGAAGTGATGATATTAAGGGCCAAATTAAATTAGCCATGAAAACCGCAAATTTTCAGTGAATAACGGTAAATTTGCAAAAAAGGCCTATTCAATTGTCTGTGGAAACGGATTTCACCAACTGAGTAGGTGATAAACTTGGGGAAAATCCCTATTTTCAGTAAAAAAAATGTCAGGATTTGATTCTGAACCCCTGGGATAACCCCCTCTCTCTGAATAGCTAATTAAGCATTTAGAAGTTTTTAATTATTTTTAATTTTATTTTAAATTGGCCAATAATGACGTTATTTTGGGGGTGAAAAAGTGCAAAATGATGGAAATTGGGGTACAAGGTATGGGACAGGTATATTGGGGTGCTTTATGATTGAGACAAGTATTTGTAGACTTGCAGATGGGAGTAATCTATCTGTTTCCACTTTTTTTTAAATCCCCTAAAATGACCAAAATATATTCTCATCCCATTTTTATGTACCCCAAATTAAATTTTAGCACTTATATTGCTAAAAAAAAAAAAATTGCTTTCTATCATTTTTTACATTGTTTAAAAAATGCATATAACAGCCATTTGACCCAATTTAAGTACCAGAAATACTTTTATTATAACCAATGATAACATTTTATCCTGTTATCCAATGTTAGTTTAGCTTTTTAGGTGGGTACAGGCAGATTAAACACTTTTTTTTACTTTTCACTGCCAGCATCAATTTTCGCGATAATCCCATTAAGAGAAAAGTCCAGGTGCAGAGCAGTCATGTTGGGTGCCTGATAAATTGACCATTGTCTGCAGACTCAAGTGTCTATTGCAAAAGACCGAATTACCATAGCTGTAGGAAATATAATATGTGCACGTTACTATTGCTGTTCTCTCTTTGTAGTACATAATACCCTACCAAAGGTAAGCTGCTGGCTCCAGCAAAATGCCTGCTATGATAAGAGACAAGACGATATGCTCACCCTGTTCTTTGGTAAACCAGACTCCGCACAGCGGCTACTAGAGGAAGGGACTTGTAAGTTGTTTCGGTTTCTTAGGAATGTCGTCGGTTTTATTAGAGTTGTTGCCATTTTATTTGTGACCTAAAAAATAGCATACTGGCCAATGCTAGCGTGACGGCATCTCCTTTACAGTGAGACACTTGGTGCATATGCAGACTTTGCTATAGAAGCATTTCGCCCTCTAGTGTTAGGAACGCCCCTTCAGCTGCGCTGTAGTGTAATGTAACGTGATGACAGGCTGCTGCCCGGTTCCCGGCCCCGCCTTCCTGATGACGTTGGTATTGTTGCTGGAGCTGTCATCATGGCGGCTCAGAAGATCAATGAAGGGTTAGAGCATCTGGCAAAGGCAGAGAAATGGTGAGACCGGGTGTGTGTGGCGGACGGGTGTGTAGGCGCCTTCCCTGTACGTAGCGGTGTGACCCAGAGACCCGGAGCACCCGCTGCATAGTCACTGCTGCATGATATATCCCTGTCACTGTTATGGACTCATTGCTTTCACCATATTCCTGATCTCTGGCTGTAGCCTGTAGGTATCCTGCCATTGGGGGTGTCATCTTTACGTCTTCGTTAATATAGGGACCGGTCAGTGTGTATATAGTGAAAGGCCAGCCGTCCCCAGGGATTTGTATTATCACCTTACAGAAAAATATGGCTACACCAGGATTTTAATAATTTCAGCATCTGAACAGCAGTAATAACTGCCCTATATTATTCTTATTCTTAGCTGACTTACTTTTACTATATTATTGGCTTAAGTTCTCGTGTCCAATGTCATTGTTACTGCGTAACATAATGGCACAATAGATACTTTCTCAGCATTGTATTACTTGCTAATGATTCTCCACATTGCTGTCAATTTCCCTTTTTATTTTTTTAGTTTGAAGACTGGTTTTCTAAAGTGGAAACCGGACTATGACAGTGCAGCTTCAGAATACTCAAAAGCAGGTATGTTGTCCATGGTACGGGTATTTTGCTCACAGCTTATATAAGAAAGGCTTATAGCATAGAGATGCATGTGAAATTTATTTCATTAGTCTTTTGCTTTAGGGATGGACATTGATTCCTGATGTCTCCCCTGATATGCTGGCCTATATATTGAATGGGTTGATTCTAGCTATGGCAGAGGTCTTTAAGTGTGCCCCAGCTTCTTTTTCCTAAACTCAGCCCCAGAGCTAGTGGATATTGCAATTGTACACACATAGATGTCACTCAGAAATATTGTGATTCCATGTGGCAATATATCTTCATTCCAGAGTCACACAGGCCAATACCATATCTATACGGAATTGGTGATGGACCGATCTTAAGGCTCATTGATCTTCAGGCAGAGGCACTACATAACCACTGGCGTGCACAGCACATTTTATTAGGGGGTGCACCATCGGAGGAGTGTGTCTAGCACCGCCTTTTGGGCGTGTCTAGCACCATCTATTGATGGTCAACGCATATAAAATATCCACCCTTGTACCAATTCTAATAAAGCGTATGCATTGTCAGATGTTGTGGTGTGCACCAAACACCCCTGATGGCACTCACTGCAATTACACTGCTCCTCCTCAGCCTGGTCTGGCTCCCTCTCTCTTTCCCCTACAAGCTGCAGCAGCTTACTTACAAGTCAGTCACTCACTGACACTGACAGTCGCAGACTAGTGCTGCTGCTGCTGGATAAATGACTGACGTGTCAATGCTGCTGCCGGCCGTCTGTCAGTATTGAATTTGTCTTCCTAAGAGGAATGCTGGCTGTATGCTACTCCTCATCAGTGGCTGGCGTTGGCATAGCATAGAAGGAGAGAGGTGTGTATGTGGCGGGTGTGACGGGTGGGTGTGCGAGCAGCATGACGTCATCACGTCAGATCACGCTGTTTTTGTACATGGAGGTGGAGCCAGGAGTTTGAAAGCCGGTGGCACTGGCACCCTTGATTAACCCAGGCGTCCGGTCAATAAATGCAGTTCTGACGGTGCAGCGCAGAGGGGACAGTAATCAGCCTGCTCGGCGATCGCTGCATCAGGCATGTGAGATCGGGGTGCCAGACATTAGGGGGTGCCTGTGCGCACCAGGCACCCCCCCTGCGCACACCTATGTACATAACATCCAGTTTGGCTAACAGTGCTTGTGCCCTAATATGACATTGGATACAGGATACTCCCTTGGGTAGTCTGCATTTTTGTGAGGCGGAACAGCTTTTGTTGCTCTTGATATTTTAACTGTGATTAGCATTGAGAGATTGTACTGTCAGATTAGTTAAAATACTACATGTAATGTTCCAAATGTATTGTAACTCAGAGGGAAATTAACATTAAAATAGTTTTTAGTTATACTGTTGAATATATAACTTATATTTATAAGTGTGATGAAGATCAGACTGCAAGCGTCCCCAGCATAGCAATTACAGTTGCAGGGGCAATGTCTGCTATAATACTGAAAATTATGTTTCTTCCTAATATTTTACACCAGTCTCTTACAGATGTGTCCTCATACACCATACTGTGCAAGGTGCCAGGCACAACTGAGCTTCTCCGAAAGGTTTAGCATGCAGTATTTTTCTTACATTTTTTTTCCTTAAATGTTGCATCTTATTCGCATTACAGATGCAGCAAAACATAACTCAGAGTGTACTACAGATGCTGGTCTGTGACTATAACAACACAGGAAGTAGTTTTAAACACAAACAAAGTTGCCGATGAAGCACAATATAATTTGGTTTGTGAAAAAGCTGCGGCCACTGCATCATAGCACTTATACAGACTGAGACTTATTCGCACACAGAGGTACAATTGGATCAGTGCAATTTAGCAAAGTAGTTTGATCACTTCCAGTTGTTTCAGTTATACAAAAAGGATAATGTACACATTTTGAGCGGACCTGGAGTGCAGAGAGCGGTTATTTGGCGTCACTGAAGCCACAGTGTATGAGGACACATCTGTCATACAACATGTGATATACCATGACATTTGGTGAAATACAGTTAGTGTTTGTGTTGTGGCTCTAATTGTGGGGGGAAATCAGCTCTGGAAATTGTTTACCTTTTACATGAGAGAGTCAAGTCTTGCAGTAGTGTTCACTGTAGGTCTAGAGTGGGAAAGGGCACCTAGCTGTCAATAGGGCACTGTTGCGCATGCATATCTGAAAAAGGTGTGCGGTCACTCAAAAAGGGGGCATGTCCTTTTGATGTGTCCTCTTTTCATCACTGTAGGTGGCATGTGCAGCACTCGCAGAGACGCTGGGCAGTGCCAGAGCTCTCCCTGCAGTGTGAACAGATGGCGTGCATATGCATATGTCTCTTCACCTGATGGTTATTTTTTTCTTTGCAACTCCCCGCTTCCCCCGTGGGAGACTGCGGCCCGCGAATGGGGACGGCCCCCAGCAGGCTGTTTTTAGCGGGACAGCCATAAGGGAAGGGTGCATTTTAGCGTTCAAAAATTGAGCAGTGCAACAATATTGTAGCATATTGAAATACATCTACAGTATATTCAATACCAAAATTGCTGTATTTGGTAATAAGACACTGATAATAACTTAAAAAAAAAATTATTGCAGGTTTCTTCTGTAGAAGATACTATGGACTAATGATCTGTTTGTGTATTTTTACAGCTGTTGCTTTTAAAAATGCTAAACAGTATGATCAGGCTAAAGAAGCTTATCTAAAGGAGGCTGAATCGTATGAGAATAATAAATCGTATCCTTTTTTGCAACATTTATTTGGTGACAGTCATTTTTATTCCTTCAGTTTTATTTTTCTAACTCATAGGGGGCAATTCAATTGTTTTGGGTGTCTAAAAATCCTGTCTAAACTGGACTTTTTAGACGCCAAAACAGTTGTCACAATTCAGTTGTGTTTGGGCGCACATACATATCGCGCATGTCGTGCCTAAACAGACTCACCGCCTAAAATGGCTAAACTTGTCCAAACTCCCGATTGAAAACACAAAGTGCCGTTTCCACACAGTGGGGTCAATTCAATTTGCCAACAGTTGAATAGCGCCGGGAATTAGCTCCCGGTGCTATTCAATTCTGCTCAAGTTAAGTTGGCGAATGCCCGTTCTCCCGGACTTAACAGGTTGATTTGTCGGGAGAATGGGCATTCTCCGACTTAACTGCCCGGCGTGATGCTGATTCCCGACAGAATCAGCCTTGCGCCGGCCGCTCGCCAGCACTTTTGTCGGATTTCTGCTCTCACCCCCCGGGGAGAAGAAATCTTGACAATCAAGTGTCACAAATGGCGCTGTATTGAATAGCGCCGGGAGCTAATTCCCGGCGCTATTCAATTGTCGGCAAATTGAATTGACCCCATTATTTTCTCGCACCTCAGGAGGCTGCAAGAAAAATGTAAGCCCCGCGGCTACTGGGCGCCTAAACTGAGCAACAATTGAATTGGCCCCTGATGGTAGCCGCGAGGTACAACAATTGAATCGGACCCATAAAAAAACAGAATGCAAAATGTTCTTCACAAGTAAGATTGGAAGATTTTTTGGGGGCTTATTTATGGAAATCCACAGATAATGTCCCTAATTTATCATCACTTATCACTGCTATGTAATGCAGGGACAGCACCTCCGATAATAGGCTGCCCCTTCAATGACTAGCCCAGTGGTTCACAAACTTTTTTGAATCATGGCACCCTAGAGTATCTGAATTTTTTTCACGGCACCCCGAGGCCAAAGTTTCTTATTGAGAACTTTAGAAGGAAATATTAAATTAAGTTAATTGTATTTATAGGTCATCCTTAGGTTAAGTTATGTAGTGAGGGACAGTATTCACTTCTGTTTGTCCACATACTTTATGATTGGCAGCCACAAGCACAGGTTTTGCCTCTTAAATTGACCATAAATAATATGAATTGGTCCTGGACCTCCAACCCAAGGCACCCCTGCAAGTGTCCCGAGGCACCCCAGGGTGTCACGGCACACAGTTTGGGAACCACTGGACTAGCCCATTGACCATTGTTTTGCCAGAGTGAAAGAAGAACTCCCGTGTTCTGATCTGGGGGTTTATTTACTAATATTCGTGTTTTTGCCGTTTTTAAGGGTGTTTGAACTCGAATGGTATCGGGTGCATTTTACTGCAACTTTTTGAATCCTGATACGATCATTCACTAAGCTGCCGAGTTTTGCACATTCGTTTTTTCAGATGTCGATATGATTCGTAATGTCAGGCAGTGTTTTACGGGAGTGATGAGTAAAACACTGCCTGACAAAACACAAGGAATCCCGTCCGGATCTGTGAGATCCGTGCAGGGCTTCATTGTGTACCTTAAAAATGTGTTTTAATTGTTTTTAAATTTGAAAAAAAAATGCGTGGGGTCCCTCCTCCTAAGCATAACAAGCCTCAGGCTCTTTGAGCCGGTCCTGGTTGAAAAAATATTGGGGAAAAATTGACAGGGGATCCCCCATATTTGATCAACCAGCACCGGGCTCTGCGCCTGGTCCTGGTGCAAAAAATACGGGGGACAAAAAGCGTAGGGGTCCCCCGTATTTTTCGTACCAGCACCGGGCTCCACTAGCTGGACAGATAATGCCACAGCCGGGGGTCACTTTAATACAGCGCCCTGCGGCCGTGGCATTAAATACCCAACTAGTCGCCCCTGGCCGGGGTACCCTGGAGGAGTGGGGATCCCTTCAATCAAGGGGTCCCCCCCCAGCCACCCAAGGGCCAGGGGTGAAGCCCGAGGCTGTCCTACCCATCCAAGGGCTGGGGATGGGGGGCTGATAGCCTTGTTGAGAATGTAAAAATATTGTTTTTTGCAGAAGAACTACAAGTCCCAGCAAGCCTCCCCCGCAAGCCGGTACTTGGAGAACCACAAATACCAGCATGCGGGGGGAAAACGGGCCCGCTGGTACCTGTAGTTCTACTGCAAAAAAAATACTCAAAAAAAACCAGGACACAGACACCGTGAAAGTACAACTTTATTACATTCATTCCGACACACACATACTTACTTACCTATGTTGACACGCCGACTCTGGCCACGTCTTCGTCTGTCGACATCTCCAAGTCAAATCCGGGGTACCTGAAAAGAAAATTATACTCACCTAAGGCCAGTGTGTCCTGTTCTTTCTTTCTTTTTTTTTTTTTGCGCAATCCACGTACTTGGCAAAAAAAAAAAAAAAGGAAACCCGACCACGCTCTGAAAGGGGTACCATGTTTTCACATGGGACCCCTTTCCCCGACTGCCAGGATCCCCCCCTGACTCCTGTCAAAGAGGGTCCCTTCAGCCAATCAGGGAGCGCCACGTCGTGGCACTCTCCTGATTGGCTGTGTGCTCCTGTAGTGTCTGTCAGGCAGCACACGGCAGAGATACAATGTTGCGCCTATGCGCTACATTGTATCCAATGGTGGGAACTTTGCGGTCAGCTATTGACCGAAAGTAACCTCACCGCTGACCGCAAAGTTCCCACCATTGGATACAATGTAGCGCATAGGCGCTACATTGTATCTGTGCCGTGTGCTGCCTGACAGACACTACAGGAGCACACAGCCAATCAGGAGGGTGCCACGACGTGGCGCTCCCTGATTGGCAGAAGGGACCCTCTTTGACAGTAGTCGGGTGGGGTCCTGGCAGTCGGGGAAAGGGGTCCCATGTGAAAACATGAGACCCCTTTCAGTGCGTGGTTGGGTTTCCTTTTTTTTTTTTTTTTTTTTTTTGCCAAGTACGTGGATTACAAAAAAAAGAACAGGACACACTGGCTTTAGGTGAGTATAATTTTATTTTCAGGTACCCCGGATTTGACTTGGAGACGTCGACAGACGGAGACGTGGCCAGAGTCGGCGTGTCAACATAGGTAAGTATGTGTGTGTCGGAATGAATGTAATAAAGTTGTACTTTCACGGTGTCTGTGTCCTGTTTTTTTTTTGAGTACTTTTTTTGCAGTAGAACTACAGGTACCAGCGGGCCCGTTTCCCCCCCCCCCCCCCCCGCATGCTGGTACTTGTGGTTCTCCAAGTACCGGCTTGCGGGGGAGGCTTGCTGGGACTTGTAGTTCTTCTGCAAAAAAACAATATTTTTACATTCTCAACAAGGCTATCAGCCCCCCATCCGCAGCCCTTGGATGGGGTGGGACAGCCTCGGGCTTCACCCCTGGGCCTTGGGTGGCTGGGGGGGCGACCCCTTGATTGAAGGGGTCCCCACTCCTCCAGGGTACCCCGGCCAGGGGTGACTAGTTGGGTATTTAATGCCACGGCCGCAGGGCGCTGTATAAAAGTGACCCCCGGCTGGGGCATTATCTGTCCAGCTAGTGGAGCCCGGTGCTGGTATAAAAAATACGGGTGACCCCTACGCTTTTTGTCCCCCGTATTTTTTGCACCAGGACCAGGCGCAGAGCCCGGTGCTGGTTGATCAAATATGGGGGAACCGCTGTAATTTTTTCCCCATATTTTGTCAACCAGGACCGGCTCAAAGAGCCTGAGGCTGGTTATGCTTAGGAGGGGGGACCCCACACAATTTTTTTTTTGTTTTTACACTAAACACACCCTTTCTCATAGATAACCATGCACAGATGTCAGTAATCCGTGCATGGTTATCCAAACTCGACTGGAAAAAGCAGGTCTATTTTTTTGCTGCTTTTTTAACGATTCGGAAAAAAAAATAGACCCGCACTTGAGCCCTCAGAGACTAACACCCAAATACGAATGAATAGTGAATTCCCGTATTCTATGAAATAACAGCCGCGTTTGACCGATGGTCTATTCTTTCGTATTTCTGAACGTTGTCATTCAAACCATTACGAATAGTGCAAACACTGCCGAGATTTGTGCTTAGTGAATTCCCGGATTTGGACAGAGAAAAAAAAACCACAAATCGGCCAAACTCGGATTTTTAGTAAATACTGGCCGTGGTGTCTTTATTGTATGTGTACAGCACATGTACACAGTTCAGGCAGCCTTTGATGGACCAGAAGATCCCTCTCCTGCTGTGCTTAATTATAAGTTAGGCATGAGACTTGACTTGTGTTATCTTTCTGCAGCACAGAGAGAGCATTTATTTGCTATTGTGTTTTAGAAATAGTATTATTGGCTCTAAGCCCAATATTTTTACAAGAATTCTATTTTCTTTGATTAACTTTTTGTTTAAATTTTAGTGTTTAATCAATGGGGTTAATTCATTTAGCTGTGAAGGGTGTGATGTGCTGTTGCCGCAGCATTTCAATGCGGGCTGGTTTCAGACTGAATTTGCACAAAATTGCTCAGACCTCTATGGTGTGGCGAGCATTTTTGTGCAAATTTGGGCTGCCGTAAAGGGCTGCTGCGATGACTTGCACCCGTGAGATCATCGCGGCTAATTGGATTAACCCCACAATGTTGTTCAACCTAGCTGAATTGATCTTGTTAAACGAAAAGTGTTTCATAACTTTGACATCTTTCATGTTTCAAAACCTTAACCAAATAATCCATCAAGTCTTTTCCATGCTGCCAAGTAAGTACAGTATGTGTATAGATCTGTTATATATTGCTATTCTACTATGTAATACTTATCATGTGGAGCATATTGTCTTATCATTTTTAGGGCCATACACCTAAAGGTCCTTACACACTGTACAATATTTCAGTCAATGTCGCTCATTTCCCCCCTTCTGAGTGATATTGACTAAAATATTGCACAGTGTGTATGCTGCAAGCGACGGTCGATGCACGTTTCTGGAGGTCGTTAATAACCCTCACTGTCGGCCGTGCATGCAGCTCAATTTGGACTTACCGTCCAAAGCAACTAGAGTATGAGCTTTGTAGGTGAAATTGGATCGCACACAGACTCCCCCACCAGAGCATCCGGATCCCTCCTAGCCACAGGGACGCCGACCATACGGACCCCCCCCCCCCTCCCACCCGCAGGAAAACTATACACACAGAGCACCCCCTTACCAAAGGCTCTCCCACCGCCCTGCTGGAGCACTGAACAACCACATGAACCCACGCCTCCCTCAACCACCCCTCCCGCCACAGCGATGACCGCAATGACCCCCCCCCCCTGCCACCGTGGGAACACCAAGTGCATCATAGCCACTGTTACAGAGAAATTTCCTTATAATATTGGCTTCTGTGACCTGAGCCTAATTAACATCTCTACACTGTAGCGTTGGCCTACAGTGTAATTAGCATTTGAATAACCAAGCTCACATGGCCTCATCACTGATACAGCTAGCCCACATGCTGTGAAAGACACACCCACAGGTTGAATATACCTGAACACTTGAAATCAGAGCCTACTCTCCCAAAACCACTGAGGCAGATGTACAGTAGCTGCACACAGCTACAAAGCCTCCAGAAGCATGGATTGCTCATCACCAGTCCCGATCTCCTTACTAAGGCTAAGTATTGTATACACATGGCTTAATGGCATAGAATAGTTAAATATGTGTTTGTGGCAAAGTAGTTGTGAAACGATTGGCATAGAATAGTTAATTTGTAAATACATTTGACTTTAAGGTTAATGGTACTTGTGCAATCATGTGATTGTTGTGTTTTTGTGATAATACTCTTTGAGGTCTGTGGTGGTAGTTGGAACATTAGACAATCTGTAGAACAGCATTCTTGGTATACATTTGTGGATGGTGATTTATAACAGACTGTAGTGGTTTTGTATGGTGCATCTTGCTGAAGTATAGAAGTCAACACATACTTCCTTTTTGTTACTGTAGTCATGTGCTTGTAGCAATGGCACGCTGATATTTGTGGTTACTTGGTGATCTGGTCTTGTGATGGCTCATATGGACAGCATGAGATATGTGGTGATGATATTGGAAGGCTGGAATTAGTTGGTTTTAGGCCTGAAAAGTTAGCATAATGTAGGATATGTTTATTCCAAAGGTACAGACCGGGATTGGCATATAATTACAGGCTACATTATATAGCATAGCCAGCATACAATATGCTCTGGTTATTGAAATACTGTGTTGGCTTGGAATTGTGAAAGGTGATTAGATGGCTTGGAATTGTGAAATCAGCACATATGCATTATGTTGAAGCTTATACATTTTGGAATATAGTGGAGTCTTATGGCTTCTGCTATGTGATTATGGCCTAGCAAAGAATGTCATGTGTTTGAACTTGCAAATCTAAAATGGCTGCTGGCATTCCCTTTTCTCTGACGTCCTAGTGGATGCTGGGGACTCCGTCAGGACCATGGGGAATAGCGGCTCCGCAGGAGACAGGGCACAAAAGTAAAAGCTTTAGGATCAGGTGGTGTGCACTGGCTCCTCCCCCTATGACCCTCCTCCAAGCCTCAGTTAGATTTTTGTGCCCGGCCGAGAAGGGTGCAATCTAGGTGGCTCTCCTAAAGAGCTGCTTAGAGTAAAAGTTTTGTTAGGTTTTTTATTTTCAGTGAGTCCTGCTGGCAACAGGCTCACTGCATCGAGGGACTTAGGGGAGAGAAGTGAACTCACCTGCGTGCAGGATGGATTGGCTTCTTAGGCTACTGGACACCATTAGCTCCAGAGGGAGTCGGAACACAGGTCTCACCCTGGGGTTCGTCCCGGAGCCGCGCCGCCGACCCCCTTGCAGATGCCGAAAAGTGAAGAGGTCCAGAAACCGGCGGCAGAAGACTTTTCAGTCTTCATAAGGTAGCGCACAGCACTGCAGCTGTGCGCCATTGTTGTCAGCACACTTCATAGCAGCGGTCACTGAGGGTGCAGGGCGCTGGGGGGGGCGCCCTGGGCAGCAATGATAGTACCTTATTCTGGCTAAAAATACATCACATATAGCCCCTGGGGGCTATATGGATGTATTTAACCCCTGCCAGGTCTCAGAAAAACGGGAGAAGAAGCCCGACGAAAAGGGGGCGGGGCCTATTCTCCTCAGCACACAGCGCCATTTTCCCTCACAGAAATGCTGGTGGGAAGGCTCCCAGGCTCTCCCCTGCACTGTACTACAGAAACAGGGTTAAAACAGAGAGGGGGGGCACTTATTTGGCGATATGACTATATATATTAAAATGCTATAAGGGAAAAACACTTATATAAAGGTTGTCCCTGTATAATTATAGCGTTTTTGGTGTGTGCTGGCAAACTCTCCCTCTGTCTCCCCAAAGGGCTAGTGGGGTCCTGTCCTCTATCAGAGCATTCCCTGTGTGTGTGCTGTGTGTCGGTACGTGTGTGTCGACATGTATGAGGACGATGTTGGTGAGGAGGCGGAGCAATTGCCTGTAATGGTGATGTCACTCTCTAGGGAGTCGACACCGGAATGGATGGCTTATTTAAGGAATTACGTGATAATGTCAACACGCTGCAAGGTCGGTTGACGACATGAGACGGCCGGCAAACCAATTAGTACCTGTCCAGGCGTCTCAAACACCGTCAGGGGCGTTAAAACGTCCTTTTACCTCAGTCGGTCGACACAGACACAGACACGGACACTGACTCCAGTGTCGACGGTGAAGAAACAAACGTATTTTCCTTTAGGGCCACACGTTACTTGTTAAGGGCAATGAAGGAGATGTTACATATTTCTGATACTACAAGTACCACAAAAAAGGGTATTATGTGGAGTGTAAAAAAAACTACCTGTAGTTTTTCCTGAATCAGATAAATTAAATGAAGTGTGTGATGATGCGTGGGTTTCCCCCGATAGAAAATTATTGGCGGTATACCCTTTCCCGCCAGAAGTTAGGGCGCGTTGGGAAACACCCCTTAGGGTGGATAAGGCGCTCACACGCTTATCAAAACAAGTGGCGGTACCGTCTCCAGATAGGGCCGCCCTCAAGGAGCCAGCTGATAGGAGGCTGGAAAATATCCTAAAAAGTATATACACACATACTGGTGTTATACTGCGACCAGCGATCGCCTCAGCCTGGATGTGCAGCGCTGGGGTGGCTTGGTCGGATTCCCTGACTGAAAATATTGATACCCTTGACAGGGACAGTATTTTATTGACTATAGAGCATTTAAAGGATGCATTTCTATATATGCGAGATGCACAGAGGGATATTTGCACTCTGGCATCAAGAGTAAGTGCGATGTCCATATCTGCCAGAAGTTGTTTATGGACACGACAGTGGTCAGGTGATGCAGATTCCAAACGACACATGGAAGTATTGCCGTATAAAGGAGAAAAAGACAACGTCTTTTCAGCCTCAGTCCTTTCGTCCCCATAAGGGCAAGCGGGCAAAAGGCCAGTCATATCTGCCATGGGATAGAGGAAAGGGAAGAAGACTGCAGCAGGCAGCCCATTCCCAGAAACAGAAGCCCTCCACCGCTTCTGCCAAGTCCTCAGCATGACGCTGGGGCCGTACAAGCGGACTCGGGTGCGGTGGGGGGGGTCGTCTCAAGAGTTTCAGCACGCAGTGGGCTCACTCGCAAGTGGACCCCTGGATCCTACAAGTAGTATCCCAGGGGTACAGATTGGAAATTCGAGACGTCTCCCCCTCGCAGGTTCCTGAAGTCTGCTTTACCAACGTCTCCCTCCGACAGGGAGGCAGTAGTGGAAACAATTCACAAGCTGTATTCCCAGCAGGTGATAATCAAAGTACCCCTCCTACAACAAGGAAAGGGGTATTATTCCACACTATATTGTGGTACTGAAGCCAGACGGCTCGGTGAGACCTATTCTAAATCTGAAATAGTTGAACACTTACATACAAGGGTTCAAATCAAGATGGAGTCACTCAGAGCAGTGATAGCGAACCAGGAAGAAGGGGACTATATGGTGTCCCGGGACATCAGGGATGCTTACCTCCATGTCCCAATTTGCCCTTCTCACCAAGGGTACCTCAGGTTCGTGGTACAGAACTGTCACTATCAGTTTCAGACGCTGCCGGTTGGATTGTCCACGGCACCCCGGGTCCTTACAAAGGTAATGGCCGAAATGATGATTCTTCTTCAAAGAAAATGGACGATCTCCTGATAGGGGCAAGGTCCAGAGAACAGTTGGAGGTCGGAGTAGCACTATCTCAAGTAGTTCTACGACAGCACGGGTGGATTCTAAATATTCCAAAACCGCAGCTGATTCCGACGACACGTCTGCTGTTCCTAGGGATGATTCTGGACACAGTCCAGAAAAAGGTGTTTCTCCCGGAGAAGAAAGCCAGGGAGTTATCCGAGCTAGTCAGGAACCTCCTAAAACCAGGAAAAGTGTCAGTGCATCATTGCACAAGGGTCCTGGGAAAAATGGTGGCTTCTTACGAAGCGATTCCATTCGGTAGATTTCACGCAAGAACTTTTCAGTGGGATCTGCTGGAAAAATGGTCCGGATCGCATCTTCAGATGCATCAGCGGATAACCCTGTCTCCAAGGACAAGGGTGTTTCTTCTGCGGTGGCTGCAGAGTGCTCATCTAATAAAGGGCCGCAGACTCGGCATTCAGGACTGGGTCCTGGTGACCACGGATGCCAGCCTGAGAGGCTGGGGAGCAGTCACACAGGGAAAAAATTTCCAGGGAGTGTGATCAAGTCTGGAGACTTCTCTCCACATAAATATACTGGAGCTAAGGGCAATTTACAATGTTCTAAGCTTAGCAAGACCTCTGCTTCAAGGTCAGCCGGTATTGATCCAGTGGGACAACATCACGGCAGTCGCCCACGTAAACAGACAGGGCGGCACAAGAAGCAGGAGGGCAATGGCAGAAACTGCAAGGATTCTTCGCTGGGCGAAAAATCATGTGATAGCACTGTCAGCAGTGTTCATTCCGGGAGTGGACAACTGGGAAGCAGACTTCCTCAGCAGGCACGACCTCCACCCGGGAGAGTGGGGACTTCATCGGGAAGTATTCCACATGATTGTGAACCGTTGGGAAAGACCAAAGGTGGACATGATGGCGTCCCGCCTGAACAAAAAACTGGACAGGTATTGCGCCAGGTCAAGAGACCCTCAAGCAATATCTGTGGACGTTCTGGTAACACTGTGGGTGTACCAGTCGGTGTGTGTGTTCCCTCCTCTGCTTCTCATAACCAAGGTACTGAGAATTATAAGACGTAGAGGAGTAAGAACTATACTCGTGGCTCCGGATTGGCCAAGAAGGACGTGGCACCCGGAACTTCAAGAAATGCTCACAGAGGACTCATGGCCTCTGCCGCTAAGAAGGGACTTGCTTCAGCAAGTACCAGGTCTGTTCCAAGACTTACCGCGGCTGCGTTTGACGGCATGGCGGTGGAACGCCGGATCCTAAGGGAAAAAGGCATTCCGGAAGAGGTCATTCCTACCCTGGTCAAAGCCAGGAAGGAGGTGACCGCAAAACATTATCACCACATGTGGCGAAAATATGTTGCGTGGTGTAAGGCCAGGAAGGCCCCACGAAGAAATTTCAACTCGGTCGATTCCTGCATTTCCTGCAAACAGGAGTGTCTATGGGCCTCAAATTGGGGTCCATTAAGGTTCAAATTTCGGCCCTGTAAATTTTCTTCCAGAAAGAATTGGCTTCAGTTCCTGAAGTCCAGAAGTTTGTCAAGGGAGTATTGCATATACAACCCCCTTTTTGTGCCTCCAGTGGCACTGTGGGATCTCAACGTAGTTCTGGGATTCCTCAAATCACATTTTAAACCGCTCAAATCTGTGGATTTGAAATATCTCACATGGAAAGTGACCATGCTGTTGGCCCTGGCCTCGGCCAGGCGAGTGTCAGAATTGGCGGCTTTGTCTCACAAAAGCCATATCTGATTGTACATTCGGACAGGGCAGAACTGCGGACTCGTCCCCAGTTTCTTCCTAAGGTGGTGTCAGCGTTTCACCTGAACCAGCTTATTGTGGTACCTGCGGCTACTAGGGACTTGGAGGACTCCAAGTTGCTAGATGTTGTTAGGGCCCTGAAAATATAGGTTTCCAGGACGGCTGGAGTCAGGAAAACTGACTCGCTGTTATCCTGTATGCACCCAACAAACTGGGTGCTCTTGCTTCTAAGCAGACGATTGCTCGTTGGATTTGTAGCACATTTCAACTTGCACATTCTGTGGCAGGCCTGCCACAGCCTAAATCTGTCAAGGCCCATTCCACAAAGAAGGTGGGCTCATCCTGGGCGGCTGCCCGAGGGGTCTCGGCATTACAACTCTGCCGAGCAGCTACGTGGTCGGGGGAGAACACGTTTGTAAAATTCTACAAATTTGATACCCTGGCTAAAGAGGACCTGGAGTTCTCTCATTCGGTGCTGCAGAGTCATCCGCACTCTCCCGCCCGTTTGGGAGCTTTGGTATAATCCCCATGGTCCTGACGGAGTCCCCAGCATCCACTAGGACGTCAGAGAAAATAAGATTTTACTTACCGATAAATCTATTTCTCGTAGTCCGTAGTGGATGCTGGGCGCCCATCCCAAGTGCGGATTGTCTGCAATACTTGTACATAGTTATTGTTACAAAAATCGGGTTATTATTGTTGTGAGCCATCTTTTCAGAGGCTCCGCTGTTATCATGCTGTTAACTGGGTTCAGATCACAGGTTGTACAGTGTGATTGGTGTGGCTGGTAGGAGTCTTACCCGGGATTCAAAATCCTTCCTTATTGTGTACGCTTGTCCGGGCACAGTATCCTAACTGAGGCTTGGAGGAGGGTCATAGGGGGAGGAGCCAGTGCACACCACCTGATCCTAAAGCTTTTACTTTTGTGCCCTGTCTCCTGCGGAGCCGCTATTCCCCATGGTCCTGACGGAGTCCCCAGCATCCACTACGGACTACGAGAAATAGATCTATCGGTAAGTAAAATCTTATTTTTTTTCCCCTCTAACGTCCTTGAGGATGCTGGGACTCAGTAAGAACCATGGGGAATAGACGGGCTCCGCGGGAGATAGGGCACTTTAAGAAAGCTTTTGACTCTGGGTGTGCACTGGCTCCTCTCTCTATGCCCCTCCTCTAGACCTCAGTTTTACACTGTGCCCAGAGCAGGATGGGTGCACTGCAGAGAGCTCTCCTGAGTTCTCTGCCTAAAAGCATTTTTGTTTGGATTTTTTCTCTACATTTTCTACTTTTTCACAGGGAGCACTGCTGGCAACAGGCTCCCTGCATCGAGGGACTGAGGAGAGAGGAGCAGACCTTCTTGTATAAGATAGGCTCTGCTTCCTCGGGTACTGGACACCATTAGCTCCAGAGGGGGTGTACGCAGGTTCTTACTGGGCGTCCACCCCCGGAGCCGCGCCGCCGTTCTCCTCACAGAGCTAGAAGAACAGAAGACAAAAGTCGTCAGGCAGCAGAAGCCTTCAGCTTCACAGAGGTAACGCACAGCACTGTGCGTCATTGCTCCCATACACCTCACACACTCCGGTCACTGTAAGGGTGCAGGGTGCAGGGCGCAGGGGGGGGGGGGGGCGCCCTGGGCAGCAATATAAACACCTTATGGCAAAGGACAATATACATGTACAGGTGGGCACTGTACATGTATATAAAAGAGCCCCTGCCATATTTTTGCAAGTTTGAGCGGGACAGAAGCCCGCCGCCGAGGGGGCGGGGCTTCTCCCTCAGCACTCACAAGCGCCATTTTCTCTCCACAGCAGCGCTGAGAGGACGCTCCCCGGACTCTCCCCTGCTTACACACGGTGAAGGGGTGTTTAAAAGAGAGGGGGGGGGGCACATAATTGGCGGATAACATATTATACAGCGCAGCTGGGGAAAAACATTTTGTGTTGGTCTCCAGGATCATTGCGCTGGGGTGTGTGCTGGCATACTCTCTCTCTGTCTCTCCAAAGGGCCTTGACAGGAATACTGTCTTCAGGAAAGGGGTTCCCTGTGTGTGTGAAGTGTGTCGGTACGCGTGTGTCGACATGTTTGATGAGGAAGGCTCGCTTAATGTGGAGGCGGAGTGCTTGAATGTCATGTCGCCGTCGGCAGCGCCGACACCGGAATGGGTGGATATGCTGAATATCTTGAATGCAAATGTTAATCTATTGCATAAAAGGTTAGACAAGGCAGAAGCTAGGGATTAGTCAGATAGCCAGTCCATGCCTGTCCCTGTGGCGCCAGGCCCTTCGGGGTCTCAGAAGCGCACCATATCCCAGATCGATGACACAGATACTGACTCTAGTGTCAACTATGAAGATGCAAAATTACAGCCGAAGGTGGCAAAAGGTATTCGGTACATGATTATTGCCATTAAAGAGATTTTGCATATTACTGAAGAACCCCCGGTCCCTAACTCGAGGGTACACGTGTATAAAGGGAAAAAGCCTGAAGTCACCTTTCCATCCTCATTTGAACTAAGTGAATTGTGCGAAAAGGCTTGGGAATCTCCGGATAGGAGACCACAAGTTCCCAAAAGGATTCTTATGGCGTATACTTTTCCACAAACTGATAGGATACGCTGGGAATCTTCGCCTGAAGTAGACAAGGCGCTGACACGCTTGTCCAAAAAGGTGGCACTGCCTTCTCAGGATACGGCTTCCCTCAAGGAACCTGCTGACCGCAGGCAGGAAATTACCTTGAAGCACATTTACACTCATTCAGGTACTATTGCTAGACCGGCTATGGCGTCGGCCTGGGTTTGTAGTGCGGTTGTGGCATGGGCAGATTCCTTATCTACAGAGATTGACACCTTAGATAGGGATGCTATTCAAATGACCATAGAGCATATCAGAGATGCTGCCTTGTATATGAGGGATGCTCAGAGAGACATTTGTTTATTAAGCTCCAGAATAAATGCTATGTCTATTTCTGCTAGGCGGCTCTTGTGGACCCGACAGTGGACGGGAGATGCCGAGTCAAAGCGGCATATGGAGTCCTTGCCTTACAAAGGGGAGGAGTTGTTTGGAGACGGCCTCTCGGACCTTGTCGCTTCGGCTGGTAAGTCGAATTTCTTACTCTATGTCCCCCCCGCAGCATACAAAAAAGGCACCTCATTATTAAATGCAGTCCTTTCGTTCCAATAAAAACAAAAAGGTACGGGGATCGTCCTTTGTTGCCAGAGGGAAAGGTAGGGGAAAGAAGCTGCACACAGCTAGTTCCCAAGAGCAAAAGTCCTCCCCTGCCTCTGCAAAGTCCACTGCATGACGCTGGGGCTTCACGGGGGGAGGCAGATCTAGTGGGGGCTCGTCTTCGGTTTTTCAGCCATGTCTGGGTTCACTCGCAGGTGGATCCCTGGGCATTAGAGATTGTTTCTCAGGGATACAGGCTGGAATTCGAAGACTTGCCTCCTCGCTGGTTTTTCAAATCGGCTCTGCCGGCTTCCCGGTCAGAGAGGGAGCTAGTGTTGGCGGCAATCCAAAAATTGTATATTCAACAGGCAATTGTCACAGTTCCTCATCTCCAGCAAGGAGAGGGATATTACTCGACCCTGTTTGTGGTTCCGAAACCGGACGGTTCGGTCAGACCCATTTTAAACCTAAAATCTCTGAACCTGTACTAGAAGAGGGTCAAGTTCAAGATGTAATCACTCAGGGCGGTCATCGCCAGCCTGGAGGGGGGGATTGGATGGTGTCCCTGGACATAAAGGATGCATACCTTCATGTTCCGATATTCCCCCATCATCAGGCTTTCTTGAGATTTGCAGTGCAGGACTGTCACTACCAATTTCAGACGTTGCCGTTTGGGCTTTCCACGGCCCCGAGGATTTTCACCAAGGTAATGGCGGAAATGATGGTGCTCCTGCGCAGGCAGGGGGTCACAATTATCCCATACTTGGACGATCTCCTCATAAAGGCGAGATCTCGGGAGAAGTTGCTGGACAGTGTGTCTCTGTCCATGAAGACGTTGCAGATACACGGCTGGATTCTCAATATACCGAAGTCCCAGCTAGTCCCTACAACGCGTCTGACCTTTTTGGGCCTGATTCTAGACACGGACCAGAAAAAGGTTTTTCTTTCGTTCGAAAAAGGTTCAGGAGCTCATAGCCATGGTCAGAAACCTCTTAAAACCAAAAAAGGTTTCAGTGCATCATTGCACGCGGGTCCTGGGGAAGATGGTGGCTTCATACGAGGCCATCCCTTTCGGCAGGTTCCATGCGAGGACCTATCAATGGGACCTCTTGGACAAGTGGTCCGGGTCCCATTTACGAAGGCATCAAAGGATCACCCTGTCTCCCAAGACCAGGGTATCTCTCCTGTGGTGGCTGAACAGTGCTCACCTGCTAGAGGGTCGCAGGTTCGGCATTCAGGACTGGGTCCTGGTGACCACGGACGCAAGCCTCCGAGGCTGGGGAGCAGTAACACTGGGAAGAAATTTCCAAGGTCTTTGGTCAAACCTAGAGACTTGTCTCCACATCAACGTCCTGGAGTTGAGGGCCATATACAACGCCCTGTGTCAAGCGGAGGAATTGCTTCGGAGAAAACCGGTTCTGATTCAGTCGGACAACGTCAAGGCAGTGGCTCATATAAACAGGCAGGGCGGAACAAGGAGCAGAGTGGCCATGGCAGAAGCGACCAGGATTCTACGCTGGGCGGAAGGCCATGTAAGCACACTATCAGCAGTGTTCATCCCGGGGATGGACAACTGGGAGGCGGACTTCCTCAGCAGGCACGACCTGCATCCGGGAGAGTGGGGACTTCATCAAGAAGTCTTCGCACAGATCACGGATCGATGGGGACTGCTTTAAATCGACATGATGGCATCCCGTCTCAACAAAAAGCTAAAGCGGTATTGCGCCAGGTCAAGGGACCCTCAGGCGGTAGCGGTAGACGCTCTGGTGACACCTTGGGTGTTCAGATCGGTCTATGTGTTTCCTCCTCTTCCTCTCATACCCAAAGTGTTGAGAATAATAAGAATGAGCAGGGTCAGAACAATCCTCATTGTTCCAGATTGTCCACGGAGGACTTGGTATCCGGAGCTGCAAGAGTTGCTCACAGAAGATCCGTGGCCTCTTCCTCTAAGGCAGGCCCTGTCTGTTCCAAAACTTACCGCGGCTGCGTTTGACGGCATGAGGTTGAACGCCGGATCCTAGAGGAAAAAGGAATTCCGGAGGAAGTCATTCCTACTCTGATCAAGGCTAGGAAAGACGTGAAGTTAAAACATTATCACCGTATATGGCGGAAATATGTTTCTTGGTGTGAGGCCAGAGCTGCTCCTACGGAGGAGTTCCATTTGGGCCGTCTGCTTCACTTCCTTCAAACAGGAGTGACTTTGGGCCTAAAATTAGGGTCCATAAAGGTCCAAATTTCGGCCCTATTCATTTTCTTTCAAAGAGAATTAGCCTCTCTTCCTGAAGTACAGACTTTTGTGAAGGGGGTGCTGCATATTCAGCCTCCCTTTGTGCCTCCGGTGGCGCCTTGGGATCTTAACGTGGTGTTACGTTTCCTCAAGTCACCTTGGTTTGAACCACTCAAAACTGTGGAGTTGAAATACCTCACGTGGAAAGTGGTCATGTTGTTGGCATTAGCTTCGGCTAGACGTGTTTCAGAATTGGCGGCTTTATCACATGAAAGCCCATACTTGGTTTTTCACGTGGATAGGGCAGAGTTGAGGACTCGTCCTCAATTTCTGCCAAAGGTGGTGTCACACACCAGAGGCGGCATTCGCCGCGCTTACCTCTGCGTGTCTGCTGGTCGGTGTTGCGGCCTCTGCCTTCGGTGGGCCACGGGCTCAGGCGTCTGGCTGGCGCGGCTCCCGGCGGTTCTCCGGGGC
This sequence comes from Pseudophryne corroboree, assembly GCF_028390025.1. Taxonomy (NCBI): domain Eukaryota; kingdom Metazoa; phylum Chordata; class Amphibia; order Anura; family Myobatrachidae; genus Pseudophryne; species Pseudophryne corroboree. The sequence goes on along the minus strand of NC_086448.1, from coordinate 606,915,308 downwards.
ATGGGCGCCGCCATGACACCCGGCTTCATGTGGACGGGGGGGCAGGTGACGTCATCAGACTGCTCCGCCAATCCAGCGATGGCGGGGAATTCAAAGTCAGATGCCGGACGGAGCCTCAGTGCCTGAGTATCGTCTTTCCCTGACGTAGATGCCAGCGCTCTTGTTCCCGGCAAGGATCTCTGCAGTTGTACTCCAGTGTCTCCGGCATTTCCAGCTGCCAGTTCGCTGCACCGGTTCCAGTGTATTCAGCGGCCGGTATATCTCTCTGCGGTCCAGTCACTAGTGCTCCTAGGAATCAGTGTGGCTGCGGGCCTAAATCACCGTTCTCAAGTTCTGCGAATCAACAGCGTCTTAAACCCCTGCACTTCAGTACCTCACATCATCAGCGTCTCAGTCACCGTTCTCAAGTTCTACAAATTAACAGCATCTAAAACCCCTGCACTTCAGTTCTCCACATCATCAGCGTCTCAGTCACCGCTCACGAGTTCTTTATCCGTCTGTGCCTTTATCATCATTTATAAGTTCCTTAAGTTATCAGTGATTTTTAAACATCACCCACAGTTTCTTCAGTTACCAGCATCTCTAATCCTGCTCATAAAACCCTTCAGTGGGTTTGTACATTTCCCTCATTTATCCCTTTTGTCATTTGACTTTAAGTTGTTTTTCCCTGCAATAAAACTCTTCAATATTTCATCAAACTCCACTGTCAGCGTCCTGTATGGGGTAAATCCTATATTAGGCCTCCCCTTTTCCGGCTCAGTTGTGGTTCCTCTTCCCAACCATCGGAAGAATCCCCGAGTTCACAACACCCTCAGTCTAGGCCAGTGACAGGTGGTCTCATCTTTTCATATGAACCAACCTATTGTCGTGCCTGTGTCTACACGGGACTTGGAGGATTCCGAGTCCCTGGATGTGGTCAGGGCTTTGAAGATTTATGTGACCAGAACGGCTAGAATCAGGAAGACTGAAGCTCTGTTTGTTCTGTATGCGGCCAACAAGGTTGGCGCTCCTGCTTCAAAGCAGACTATTGCTCGCTGGATCTGTAACACGATTCAGCAGGCGCATTCTACGGCAGGATTGCCGTTACCGAAATCGTTTAAGGCCCATTCCACTAGGAAAGTGGGCTCTTCTTGGGCGGCTGCCCGAGGGGTCTCGGCATTACAGTTGTGTTGTGCAGCTACTTGGTCGGGGTCTAACACCTTTGCAAAGTTCTATAAGTTTGATACCCTGGCTGAGGAGGACCTCCTGTTTGCTCAATCGGTGCTGCAGAGTCATCCGCACTCTCCCGCCCGTTTGGGAGCTTTGGTATAATCCCCATGGTCCTTACGGAGTCCCAGCATCCTCAAGGACGTTAGAGAAAATAAGATTTTACTTACCGGTAAATCTATTTCTCGTAGTCCGTAGAGGATGCTGGGCGCCCGTCCCAAGTGCGGACTTCTTCTGCAAGACTTTTATATAGTTATTGCTTACATAAGGGTTATGTTATAGTTTATCGGTTGAACCGTGGCTATGTTGTTGTTCATACTGTTAACTGGGTAGTTTATCACAAGTTATACGGTGTGGCTGGTATGGATCTCGCCCTTAGATTTACAAAAATCCTTCCTCGTACTGTCCATCTCCTCTGGGCACAGTTTCCCTAACTGAGGTCTGGAGGAGGGGCATAGAGGGAGGAGCCAGTGCACACCCAGAGTCCAAAGCTTTCTTAAAGTGCCCTATCTCCTGCGGAGCCCGTCTATTCCCCATGGTCCTTACGGAGTCCCAGCATCCTCTGTGGACTACGAGAAATAGATTTACCGGTAAGTAAAATCTTATTTATTTTTTTGTATAATCAGTTTTTGTTAAAGATTTTAAAGGGCATGAACAAAGAAAGAGAGACACAAATGTAGTTACAAATATAGAAACACCTTATACAAGTAAGCTACTACACACAAATCTGATTGTACAAATGCCTGATGAAGAGGTAGAAAACCAGCTGAAAGAGAGAAACCATCAAAGGCACTATATACCCAGTGGGCAAGCATTCAGAGCGGAATATCCAAGAAGCAAGAGATACACCAATGAGATATCGCAGGGGAATCTTGCTATGTCTGCGTAAGGGCTGCAATGCACATCTGCAGTAAAAGGTGTTTCCAAACATATGAAACATAAAACCAAAAAGAAGAAAAACAAAAACCAGAAAGCCGATAGGCCTCAGGGATAGAAGCTAGAAGTAGTAGGAAGGAAGAAAAAGAGAGAAAGGAATAGGAGGAGGAGCGAGAGAGGTAATAGGGACCACTTAAAAAGCAATGTGAAACAGAGGGATAAAGAAACTAACTACTATCCAAGGGAGTAGCCATGTAGGCCTGGGAAGCCTTGTACTCTAGCCAGGGGGACCACGTGGAATTCAATTCACAAGTTTTGCCTATCGATGAGAGGAACAGGTCCTCCATTTTCATAAAGTAATCTAGTTTAGTGAACCATGTGCGACTCGTGGGAGGGACCTCCACATGACCGGGATTACAGCACGCGCCGCATTACTCAAATGTCGCAGCAGGGAATGTTTGTGTCGGGACACTGTAATATTGGAGTGATTTAAGAAGCCAGAATGCTGGGTCCTGTGGGATTCGAGTCTGAAGAATAACCTGGGAGATGTGCATAACCTCTCGCCAAAAGGGTTGGATCAGGGGGCATGTCCACCAAATATGTAGGAGGGTGCCAGATGGAGAAGAGCAGCGACAGCAGTGGGCTGATGAGGAGGGATACATGGCGTGGAGGAGGGAGGGATGTCTGTACCACCGTGTCACTACTTTATATTGAGTCTCCCTGATCTGGACGCAAACAGAACTCGTATGGGTTTTCAAGAAAAAATATTTCCCAGTCTCTCGGCGATAAGGAAATGCCCAGGTCCCTCTCCCAAGCCGCAGCGAAGGATGGAGTAGCGATAGGTCGGGAATGGCAAAAATTTTGTACAGGGTGGATATGGCATGGGTCGGGTCAAGGACAGCAACACAGAGTTTCTCAAATAAAGTCAGTTCTCTAGCAGAGCTCCGAAGTCTAGAGCCAGTCACCAAGAAGTGTCGTATTTGTAGGAATTTCCAAAAGTCCTGTTGGGGGACGTCCCACCTCCCCCTCAAATCTGAGAATTGCTTGACTCCATTCGGTGACACTATCTGACCGACCCTGAACAGTCCCGTGGCAGCCCAATGTGGAAAGTGGGCGGGGTTAACACCTGGAGAAAAATCAGGGTTGGCCAGAAAGGAGGTCATGGGGACGAATTTAGAAGAGATATAAGGAAGTCCCTTAGTGATTTCCAGGCAGTTAGCGTAGGAGTTATAGTGGGATGGGGGAGGGGCAATTTTGGGAAGGAGGGGAGCCAGGGGAATATCTCTGGAAACTGCTGCACGTACAGGCCCTCCAGCCCCACCCATTGTTTAAGTTTGCGATTTCTTGTCCAGTCTACAATTCTACTCAAAAGATTGGCATGGTGATAACCTTTTATATCAGGAAGTTGGAGGCCGCCATTCTCAATTGATTTAGTCAACTGGGAACGTTTAAGCCTGGGTCTCTTCCTCTGCCAAACAAACTGCTGGATCAAAAGTGAAATAGATCGGAACCAGGACTCTGGGATGCGGATTGGGAGGGCCTGCATTACATACAATAACCTGGGGAGAGTGTTCATCTTGACTATATTTATCCTCCCAAACCAAGAAAGATATTTCATATTCCATCTAGAGTAGTCATTCCGAATCGTTTGTAGAAGAGGTAAATAGTTCATCAGGAACAACTGGGACTCGTTAGCGGGGACTCGTTAGCGGACAGCTTAACACCAAGAAAAGTTATGTGAGACGAATGCCATGAAAAAGGGAAAGAACGTTTAAGGGCCGTGACGGATTCTGCAGGGGTGGAGATATTAAGAGCGCTGGATTTAGAATAAATAATTTTGAAATTAGAAAGCTGCCCAAAGAGGTCAAGTTCCTTCATTAGGTGCGGTAGGGAGTCAGTGGGATGGGAAACTATGGCTAAGAGGTCGTCGGCAAATAGGGCCAATTTATATTCACAGTCTCCCACGGTAAAACCCCTGACTGCGTGGTTAGCTCGGATAGCTCTGGCCAGCGCTTCAATGCATAGCCAAATATCAATGGAGATAATGGGCAACCTTGCCTAGTGCTGTTGCTTATGGTAAATGGGTCAGATAAGGTGCCATTTACGCGCACCTTTGCCGTCGGAGTCATAAAGGGCCAGTACCCAAGCAAGTGCATTGGGGCCTAAGCCTATATGCTCCAAAAGGGATTTCAAAAATTTCCAACTGACCCTATCAAATGCCTTTTCGGCGTCGGTAGAGAGTAACATAGTAGGGGTAGAACCATGGGATGCTAAATGGATGAGGTTGAGGATTTTGGATGTGTTGTCTTTAGCTTCTCGGCCGACAACAAATCCTACCTGGTCATTGTGGACTAAGAGAGGGACCAGCACACTTAGTCTATTTGCCAAAATTTTCGCATAGAGTTTGAGATCCATATTTAGGAGGGAAATAGGTTTGTAGCTGAAGCAGACCGAAGGGTCTTTTGCCCTGCTTCGGTATCACAGAAACATGGGCCTCCAGAAAGTCACGGGAGAAATGAGAACCTGATGCAATTGAGTTAAATGCTCGAAGGAGTAGGGGGATCAACTTCTCCTTTTAAACACCTTGTAATATGCGATAGTGAATCCGTCAGGGCCCAGGCTTTTTACGGACGGCATAGAGGACATGGCCTGATCTAGTTCTTGGGCAGTGAAAGGGGCCTCTAGTAAGCCGAGCTTCGAGGGCGGGAGAACGGGATAGTGTATGAACTTCAGATAGTCCCTAATTTTTTGGAGTGAAAGGTGAGGGTCTGCATCTGAGGGAGCCTTCTCTAGATTGTATAGCAATGCATAAAATCGTGCAATGCAAGTCCCAATCTCAGGTGATTTGAATTTGGTGATTCCTCTGTCGTCCTTCACTGAGCTAATGAACGAAGCCGAGTGCTGGGCACGCAGCGCATGAGCCAGGACTCGGCCAGGTTTATTGCCCCACTGATAATATTTCCGTTTACATTTACGGATGGAATGGATTATATTGTCAGAGAGGAGTCTATTCAGCTGTGAGCGGGCGTCCGATAATTCCACAAGGGTCTCATCCGACAATGAAACCTTGTGAGAGGTCTCGAGGGCGTGGATCTTAATTAGAAGACCGGAGATCATGGACTGCCTTTGTTTCTTTTTATAAGTGCCAAGTTGTATCAATTTGCCACGGAGTACACATTTATGCGCCTCCCACACAGTTAGGTGGGAGACATCATCGGTAACATTTGTGGCAATATAATCGTCTAGAGCCTTATCTAAGACATCCTTACAAAGTGCATCGCAAAGAAGAGACTCATTAAGTCTCCAGGTCCATTGTTTATGGGGACCGTGAGGGAGGTCTAAGGTCAAAGTCACAGGGGCGTGGTCCGACCATGTGATGGAGCCAATGGTGGCATCTATGAGGAGCGGAGATGTCTATGGCTAAGGAACAAGTAGTCAATACGGGAGTAGACTCGGTGAGGGTGTGAATAAAAGGAGTAGTCACGTCCTGAGGGGTTAAGGGTCCTCCAAGAGTCAGCTAACTGTTGAGTATGGAGTAGACGTTTGACACGTCGATATTTGGATGCAATAAATCTAGAGGTTTTGGATGACGTGTCAATGCTGGGGTCTAATTTCCAATTGAAGTCCCCACTCAGAACAGTGACACCCTGGAATAGAGATTCTAACCTCGGGAGATGGGAATTGAAAAAAGATAATTGTGCCTGGTTCGTGTCATAAATCACAGCAAAAGTGAACATTTGTTCAAAGATTGTACAAGTCAAGAGGAGGAGCCTACCCGGTACCACCCTGTGTACGGAAACATCAGAAACGCGCAAATCCCTGGAGAAGACAATAGCCACTCCCTTGGATTTACTGCCTGGGGTGTTGCTATAGAATGTTGTGGGGAAGTAGCGATTCGTAAGAGGAGGGTTACGAATTCCAACCTTAAAATGGGTCTCCTGCACAAGTGCAACATCCGCTCTTTCAGATCTCAGTAGGCGCAGAAGGCTTGATCTCTTCTCTGGCGTGCAAATTTGGTTGGGTCTGGAGAGCTGACCAAACAGGCGCAATGCAGCTAAGGTGTTAAAGCAGAGGTTCCCAAACTCTGTGCCGTGGCTCCCTGGGGTGCCTCGGGACACTTGCAGGGGTGCCCTGGGTTGGTGGTCCAGGACCAATTCAAATTATTCATGGTCAATATAATAGGTAAAACCAGTGCTGGTGGCTGCCAGTCATAAAATATGTGGTCAAACAGAAGCAAATCTTGTCCCTCGCCACACAACTGACCCTAAGGATGACCTATAAACGCGACCTACTTAATGTAATATTTATTTCTAAATTTCTCAATAAGACCTTTTTGGCCTAGGGGTGCCGTGAAACAAATTCTGATATTCTAGGGCGCCGTGATTCAAAAAAGTTTGGAAACCACTGTGTTAAAGGCTTAGATAAATGTCACCACATTTAAAACCAGAAATACAATGCAAGAGTTTTAAGCCCCTTCTACACACTCAGCGCAACATAAAAATATATACGTCCCTTTGTTTTCTTCCTTGGACGTTGGTGATTCTTTCTTGTAGATCTTCTGACAGCTAATCTCTATTCCGTTGGCTCCAAAATGTGAAAATAAAAACAGAAATAACAACCACCAATGTGTAGTTCTTTCTTATTTGTAAATAGTCTCTATATCAGTTGTCTCTATATCGAGATTTAACTCCAGCGTACCAAGACTCGCACAAAATAAAATTAGTATGTGCTCATAAAGGTATCTTTATCCTCTCTTTTCAATCATCCAGTGTTCAATTCACCAAAGAATGTGGAAGTGGAAGTGAATTATTTAGGTGAAGGATAGTCTGGTTAGGAGCGTACCCTAAACTCACACAGAGGATGCAAGCTGTAAACACATCTAGTTATCTTTGGGGTATAGCGCACTGCTTACCCAAACTCACAATGCACGACGTAAGATGACTCCCATAAAGGTATCTTTCAGGAGTTATAATCCGTCGATCCTTCCTCCAACCAGATGTCTCGTGTGTTCAGTGTTAGCGTGCAAAACAAAATATACAATAATGTGTCTTCTCTGGCGTGTTGAGACCACGTGCGTTGAGGGACAGCACTTTAATTTGCCCCGGGGAACTCATGAATTCCCATAAATCTGGAAGTGGAAGGAAAGAGGAGGGGGAGAAGGAAGAGCAGGCATGGAAAAAGAGACCAAGAAGAAAAAAATACAAGAACAATGTAATAACATCAGCAAAAGACCCGCAGGAGAGAGACTGAACCGTAACACCATCAGCCTCCCTACCGGCATGTAGCCAAAGGCGGGTTTAATGGGGGGGAGGCGGGAGTGAACCGCAACAGGAACCACAGCGAAGAACATGACTGGAACTGACACAATAAGAAAAGAAAAATCCTGTAATAAGAGGAATAGCCGGCGGGGGTCAAGGGCAGCAGAAAACCCACAATCCTCATCACCCACCGGCCAGTATAAGCAAACAAATTAAACAATAATCAAAAACATCCATTAGCAGCTATAAATGTAACACAAGGCGTATGTGAAAACTCTTCAAAAAAGCAAAAATACCCTCCAACACTGCGTTAGCAGCCATGAGACCCTAAAAATGTAAAGGAAGCCGGAACAGCAAAGTCAGTCTTGGAGGGAGAAGTAGTCGACTGGGCTCTTTTCTTGTTGCCCCGAACCTCATGCCATGGCTGTGAACCAGGAGCTCGTGCAGGAAGAGGAACATCAGGGAGGGGAAACTCCCAGTCCGGGATGACCAGCAGAGGTAAACCCAGTGAAGAGCAGAACGAGGGGAGGTCTGTGTGGGACAGGGCGTACCATTTCCCAGAGGAACAGGCTTGAAGGTTAAAAGGGAAACCCCAACAATAATGCAGCTGACGTTTTCATAATTCGGCCGTTAGGGGTTTCAAGGATTTCCGTTGCTGGAGCGTGTACCAGGAAAGATCTTGATAGAGGCTAATTTCAGAGCCATGGAAATCGATACCGTCCAATTGCCGGGCTTTGGACATAATTTCCTCTTTCTGGGCGAAATAATGGAGCCGGCAAATAACATCACGGGGTCGGTCAGTGGAGAGGCCTCTCGGCCTGAGGGCTCTGTGGGCTCTATCAAAAGTGATGACGTTGTCAGAGTCCTTCAAGAGTATGTTAAATATCTTGGTCAGAGCGTCCACTAATCCGGACTGGGGGACGTCCTCCGGGAGACCACGGACGCGGATGTTGTTCCGCCTGCCCCTGTTGTCGATATCCGTCATTCTGGACTGCAAGGCACGGATCTCCCTGGATTGAGCAAGGATGGAGTCTCTCAACAAGGACATACAGGAAACGTCGGCTTCCCGATCTTCCTCCAGAGTCACCAAGCGATCAGACAGATGAGAGATTTCGCCTTTAATGGAGGCAAGCTCAGACCTAATGGTGTCTTGAAGGTCTTGCTTGGTAGGCAGGGACCTCATGAAGGTCCAGGATTTCTCAGAGATCGCGGCCGCCTGCTGACGCAGAGTCAGCCATATCGTCCGTCGGGTTCGAGATCGAGGAAGCAGACGGAGATGTTGGAGGGCGGGGAGAGGAACGGTTTACCATCTGTGGGGAGATCGTGGGATGAAGGAAAGGCCTCAGGTCCGTTTGAGACCTCGTGACTTTCCTAGGTTGATTGTTGCTCCGTCTAGAGGATTTTGAGGTTCGCCACATATTCCGGGGGGGGGGGGGACAGCTAGGAGGATGTTTGCAAGTAGCTGAGGATGTGTTGGGATCAGCAAGATACATACAACAGCATAGTTCCTGGGGAGCGGTCACTCCCCGCAGCCTGGTCTCAGATAGCCATCAAATGGCTCCACGTAAAATAGCAGAGAACAGGAGCTCAGAGCGGAGCATCACTGCATGGGGCAGCAACGCTGGCAGGGTGTAACAAAATTGCAAGGAGCTCCGTCAGGGGCGGCACGCCAATCCGTGAAGGGGGGAAAATAGAGGAGGCAGGAGGCCTTTATAAAGGAGGAGGGACCCGGCAGCTGGGAGCAAGGGTGGGCGACAATCAAATCCTGTCTGCACAGTCACACGTGGGGCCTTATCACAGCCCTGGGATACAGGGTGCTACTCTATATGTAGTTAGGGGCTGCAGCTGGGAGGCCCCTGTCCAGGTAGATCACGCCACGGGGCAGGGAGAGGCCGTGCAGGGCACGATGTAAGTAACTGGGTGTCAGGGGGAGCTCCCAGCAGCACGGGAGCGTCACCCCAGAGGACCACCAAATCTGTCTAGGGGAGGCTGCAGCCGACCCGGCGGGCCGCCCGTAGCGGGAAAGTGCGCACACCAGTAGGTAGGGCGGGAGGGGGTGAGAGCGCTCCAAGCAGGCTGTGGCGGCGTGAGAAGATCACCTGAAAGCCGAGGAGTATCTCCGCCGGGCTTCCGCCACCTCTCCTTCCGCGTCTGTAATCAAAGATGGCCACCGCCAGGACTCTGGAGCTCCCCGCCCGGCTCCGGCCGGGGTTCGAGCTGCCTCTACCCCACGTCTGCATCTGCGGTGCAGGAAGGGGTAAGTCCAAGGCGGGGGCAAGGTCCGGGGATCTCTATCAGGCGACCCGGGGGAGTGTATAGCACGGCAGGGGGGCGTGCACTAATTGAGGCCCCGGCTCAGGGCAGTGAGCAGGCCGCAATCCGCGGGAGCCAGGAGACCGGCTCCCCGATTCTGCAGCACTGGCTCACTACGTTCCCCGCAGGGCAAGGCAGGTAATATTTGTGGCTGCCGTGGGGAAGCTGAATAAATCAACAAGAACTCCCAGGTCCCTAGGAGCTCATGTGAAATGCTGCCTGCCAGAACAGCCTCCAGGCCACGCCTGGCATTCCCTTTTGAACCATGGCCCTCATTCCGAGTTGTTCGCTCGCAAGCTGCTTTTAGCAGCTTTGCACACGCTAAGCCGCCGCCTACTGGGAGTGAATCTTAGCATAGTAAAATTGCGAACGAAAGATTCGCAATATTGCGATAAGACATCTCTGTGCAGTTTCTGAGTAACTCGAGACTTACTCGGCATCTGCGATCAGTTCAGTGCTTGTCATTCCTGGTTTGACGTCACAAACACACCCAGCGTTCGCCCAGACACTCCTCTGTTTCTCCGGCCACTCCCGCGTTTTTCCCAGAAACGGTAGCGTTTTTTCACACACTGCCATAAAACGGCCAGTTTCCGCCCAGAAACACCCACTTCCTGTCAATCACATTACGATCACCAGAGCGATGAAAATGCCGTGAGTAAAATTCCTAACTGCATAGCAAATTTACTTGGCGCAGTCGCAGTGCGAACATTGCGCATGCGCACTAAGCGGAAAAACGCTGCGATGCGAAGAAATTTACCGAGCGAACAACTCTGAATGACCCCCCCATATGTTACAGACTTTGGAATCATGGGAGTTTTCCCAAAATGGAGTCTAGCTTCTGTCCCATGCGGTCTGTGGACAATGCAGCCACATGCTGCCCCTCCCCCACCCACCCACACACAAACACACACATACATAAACCAAAACCAAAACACAGCGGTCACAAACTTGGTCTACTCGACGTTTCGATAATTTAATATCGTCATCAGGAGAACCAGAGAATACAAACATCAACATTTAAATACCTACTCACCACCCCATGTGCGTCTACGCCATCGCTGCGGGCGCCGGGTCCACGGACGACGGCAAACTGCGTCGCACACTTCCTGTGCGCCCGGACGCTCGAGCGGTTGCCTAGAGACAGAACAGTCATGTGACATAAATAAACAAAACAATACCCTGCAGGAGAATACAGTACAAGTAAACAACAGATCGGGGGACAAAACGGCTGTATGTAATAGATTGCCTCTACTGTAGTAGCTGCATAATCATACTGCAATACATAAAGCATCCGTGGTCTTCATAAATTAGCACACACATGCTTTATGTATTGCAGTATGATTATGCAGTTATATAATACAAGCAATAAAATCAGACCGAGAAAAGGAGGGGAATAGAGAAGGAAAATATATACCCCTTATCATTACCCCTTATCAGCCACCTTCCCTCTGGAGCGCTGAGCATCCGGACCCCTCCCAGCCGCAGTAACACAGACAACACGCAGACTCCTGCTGCTGAGAAAATACCCTGCTGCGGGAGCACACAGTCCCTGCCGGCACTCCATCAACAGTGTCTTAACAGTCACCAGCCACAAAAACTCACCCCTGCTGCCACGCCAGGTCTGCCAAGGCTCCACCTCCTATTTTTATAACCAGAGAGCATACAATTGGCTGTAGCGTAGCGCTTCCCCAGGGACCCACCCACTTTCAAAATGTGAGTCCCTGGTCATCAAAACAGGGTAAAATACGCACAATAGCGCGTTTTTGTGAACACTAAGTCATTCAGACAAATTTGTTAAATCACAGGTTTAACTAATTTGTTTGACTGACAGGTTTTGTTCCTTTTTTGCGGGGTTTGGGGGCAATTGGTCGATTGTCATTTGCTTTCATCCATTACCAGATTTTCATTCCAACCAGCCAGATCTGATAGATTAGCCACCAGATAATTGTATAGTGTATGCCCAGCCCTAGTAATCTTTTTCAGGATGCTCTCAAAATACCGGCAGTCGGGATCTCGACAGTCAGAAGATCTACAGCGGTATCCCGGGCATGTTGTCTGTCTTCTGACTGTCAGGAACCCGACTGCCGGGATATTGTACCCAATCCATCTTTTCATATTAAATAATTTCATTGATTTTAGTTTTTTGTTTTTTGTTTCAATTCTGCTTTTGAGAGGCTATGTGCAAACATTTGATCACCCAGTGCAGAAACACAGTCCATGTTTTTGTTTTATGGACCTTCCTCTTATGCCATGAGGCAGATGTCGTCAAGCTCACCTTCACTGTAAGGCTTGTAGGGGCACTTCTCCTTCATGATTGTCAGAAGCATAAAGATGTTCAAAGATCCTCACTGCAAGCCTATGGTTGGGTCCATTTACCCTGAGTTGGGCTAACACACTCCTCAGGAACAGGATTCTTCATCCCCCTTCCCCAAAAGAAGTCATATTCCACACCTAATCATGGCATTAAAAAAATAAAAATCTATATTTCTCTGACGTCCTAGTGGATGCTGGGAACTCCGTAAGGACCATGGGGAATAGACGGGCTCCGCAGGAGACTGGGCACTCTAAAAGAAAGATTAGGTACTATCTGGTGTGCACTGGCTCCTCCCTCTATGCCCCTCCTCCAGACCTCAGTTAGATCTTTGTGCCCGGCCGAGCTGGATGCACACTAGGGGCTCTCCTGAGCTCCTAGAAAGAAAGTATATTTAGGTTTTTTATTTTACAGTGAGACCTGCTGGCAACAGGCTCACTGCAACGAGGGACTAAGGGGAGAAGAAGCGAACCTACCTGCTTGCAGCTAGCTTGGGCTTCTTAGGCTACTGGACACCATTAGCTCCAGAGGGATCGACCGCAGGACCCGTCCTTGGTGTTCGTTCCCGGAGCCGCGCCGCCGTCCTCCTTACAGAGCCAGAAGCATGAAGATGGTCCGGAAAATCGGCGGCAGAAGACTTCAGTCTTCACCAAGGTAGCGCACAGCACTGCAGCTGTGCGCCATTGCTCCTCATACACACTTCACACTCCGGTCACTGAGGGTGCAGGGCGCTGGGGGGGGGGCGCCCTGAGCAGCAATAAAAACACCTTGGCTGGCAAAATAATCACAATATATAGCCCCAGAGGCTATATATGTGATAATTACCACTGCCAGAATCCATAAAAAAGCGGGAGAAAAGTCCGCGAAAAAGGGGCGGAGCTATCTCCCTCGGCACACTGGCGCCATTTTCTCTTCACAGTGTAACTGAAAGACAGCTCCCCAGGCTCTCCCCTGTAGTTTTCAGGCTCAAAGGGTTAAAAAGAGAGGGGGGGCACTAAATTTAGGCGCAATATTGTTTATACAAGCAGCTATTGGGGAAAATTCACTCAGTGATAGTGTTTATCCCTACATTATATAGCGCTCTGGTGTGTGCTGGCATACTCTCTCTCTCTGTCTCCCCAAAGGGCTGTGTGGGGTCCTGTCCTCAGTCAGAGCATTCCCTGTGTGTGTGCGGTGTGTCGGTACGGCTGTGTCGACATGTTTAATGAGGAGGTTTATGTGGAGGCGGAGCAGATGCCGATAAATGGGATGTCGCCCCCTGTGGGCCGACACCAGAGTGGATGGATAGGTGGAAGGTATTAACCGACAGTGTCAACTCCTTACATAAAAGGCTGGATGACGTAACAGCTATGGGACAGCCGGCTCCTCAGCCCGCACCTGCCCAGGCGTCTCAAAGGCCATCAGGGGCTCAAAAACGCCCGCTCCCTCAGATGGCAGACACAGATGTCGACACGGAGTCTGACTCCAGTGTCGACGAGGTTGAGACATATACACAATCCACTAGGAACATCCGTTACATGATCCCGGCAATAAAAAATGTGTTACACATTTCTGACATTAACCCAAGTACCACTAAAAAAGGGTTTTATGTTTGGGGAGAAAAAGCAGGCAGTGTTTTGTTCCCCCATCCAATGAGTGAATGAAGTGTGAAAAAGCGTGGGTTCCCCCGATAAGAAACTGATAATTTCTAAAAAGTTACTGATGGCGTACCTTTTCCCGCCAGAGGATAAGTTACGCTGGGAGATATCCACTAGGGTGGATAAGGCGCTCACACGTTTGTCAAAAAAGGTGGCACTGCCGTCTTAGGATACGGCCACTTTGAAGGTACCTGCTGATAAAAAGCAGGAGGCTATCCTGAAGTCTGTATTTACACACTCGGGTACTAGACTGAGACCTGCAGATAGTGCTGCTGCAGCGTGGTCTGTAACCTTGTCAAACAGGGATACTATTTTGCGAACATAAGACGTCGTCTTATATATGAGGGATGCACAGAGGGATATTTTGCCGGCTGGCATCCAGAATTAATGCAATGTCCATTCTGTCAGGAGGGTATTAGAGACCCGACACTGGACAGGTGATGCTGACTTTAAAAGGCACATGGAGCCTTATAAGGGTGAGGAATTGTTTGGGGATGGTCTCTGGGACCTCGTATCCACAGCAACAGCTGGGAAGAAATTTTTTTACCTCAGGTTTCCTCACAGCCTAAGAAAGCACTGTATTATCAGGTACAGTCCTTTCGGCTTCAGAAAAGCAAGCGGGTCAAAGGCGCTTCCTTTCTGCACAGAGACGAGGGAAGAGGGAAAAAGCTGCACCAGTCAGCCAGTTCCCAGAATCAAAATTCTTCCCCTGCTTCCTCTGAGTCCACCGCATGACGCGGGGGCTCCACAGGCATAGCCAGGTACGGTGGGGGGCCGCCTCAAAAATTTCAGCGATCAGTGGGCTCGCTCACAGGTGGATCCCTGGATCCTTCAAGTAGTATCTCAGGGGTACAGGCTGGAATTCGAGGCGTCTCCCCCCCCCCCCCCCCCCCCCGCCGTTTCCTCAAATCTGCCTTGCCGACAACTCCCTCAGGCAGGGAGGCTGTGCTAGAGGCAATTCACAAGCTGTATTCCCAGCAGTCAAGGTGCCCCTACTTCAACAAGGACGGGGTTACTATTCCACACTGTTTGTGGTACCGAAACCGGACGGTTCGGTGAGACCCATTTTAAATTTGAAGTCCTTGAACACATACATAAAAAAATTCAAGTTCAAGATGGAATCGCTCAGGGCGGTTATTGCAAGCCTGGAGGAGGGGGATTACATGGTATCCCTGGACATCAAGGATGCTTACCTACATGTCCCCATTTACCATCCTCACCAGGAGTACCTCAGATTTGTGGTACAGGATTGCCATTACCAATTCCAAACACTGCCGTTTGGACTGTCCAGGGCACCGAGGGTCTTTACCAAGGTAATGGCAGAAATGATGATACTCCTTCGAAAAAAGGGAGTTTTTAATTATCCCGTACTTGGACGATCTCCTTATAAAGGCGAGGTCCATGGAGCAGTTGTTGGTCGGAGTAGCACTATCTCGGGAAGTGCTACATCAGCACGGATGGATTCTATACATTCCAAAGTCGCAGCTGGTTCCTACCACACGCCTGCTGTTCCTGGGGATGGTTCTAGACACAGAACAGAAAAAGGTGTTTCTCCCGCAGGAGAAAGCCAAGGAGCTGTGATCTCTAGTCAGAGACCTCCTGAAACCAAAACAGGTATCGGTGCATCACTGCACACGAGTCCTGGGAAAAATGGTAGCTTCTTACGAAGCAAAATTCCATTCGGCAGGTTCCATGCAAGAACCTTTCAGTGGGACCTCTTGGACAAGTGGTCGGAATCGCATCTTCAGATGCATCGGTTGATAACCCTGTCTCCAAGGACCAGGGTATCTCTACTGTGGTGGCTGCAGAGTGCTCATCTTCAAGAGGGCCGCAGATTCGGCATACAGGACTGGGTCCTGGTAACCACGGATGCCAGCCTTCGAGGCTGGGGGGCAGTCACACAGGGAAGAAATTTCCAAGGACTTTAGTCAAGTCAGGAGTCGTCCCTACACATAAATATTCTGGAACGGAGGGCCATTTCCAATGCCCTAAGTCTGGCAAGGCCTCTGCTTCAAAACCAGCCGGTACTGATCCAATCAGACAACATCACGGCAGTCGCCCATGTAAACCGACAGGGCGGCACAAGAAGCAGAATAGCGATGGCAGAAGCCACAAGGATTCTCCGATGGGCGGAAAATCACGTCTTAGCACTGTCAGCAGTGTTCATTCCGGGAGTGGACAACTGGGAAGCAGACTTCCTCAGCAGACACGACCTACACCCGGGAGAGTGGGGACTTCATCCAGAAGTCTTCCAACTGTTGGTAAACCATTGGGAAAGGCCACAGGTGGACATGATGGCGTCCCGCCTAAACAAAAAACTAGATATTGCGCCAGGTCAAGGGACCCTCAGGCAATAGCTGTGGACGGTCTAGTGACACCGTGGGTGTACCAGTCGGTTTATGTATTCCCTCCTCTGCCTCTCATACCAAAGGTACTGAGAATAATAAGAAAACGAGGAGTAAGAACGATACTCGTGGTTCCGGATGGGCCAAGAAGAGCTTGGTACCCAGAACTTCAAGAAATAATATCAGAGGACCCATGGCCTCTACCGCTCAGACAGGATCTGCTACAGCAGGGGCCCTGTCTGTTCCAAGACTTACCGCGGCTGCGTTGGACGGCATGGCGGTTGAATTCCGGATCCTAAAGCAAAAGGGCATTCCGGAGGAAGTCATTCCTACGCTGATAAAAGCCAGGAAAGAAGTAACCGCAAACCATTATCACCGTATTTGGCGAAAATATGTTACGTGGTGTGAGGCCAGGAAGGCCCCAACAGAGGAATTTCAGCTGGGTCGTTTTCTGCACTTCCTACAGTCAGGAGTGACTATGGGCCTAAAATTGGGTTCCATTAAGGTCCAGATTTCGGCTCTGTCGATTTTCTTCCAGAAAGAACTGGCTTCACTGCCTGGAGTTCAGACATTTGTAAAGGGAGTGCTACATATTCAGCCCCTTTTTTGTGCCTTCTGTGGCACCTTGGGATCTCAACGTGGTGTTGAGTTTCTTAAAATCACATTGGTTTGAGCCACTTAAAACTGTGGATTTGAAATATCTCACGTGGAAAGTGGTCATGTTATTGGCCTTGGCTTCGGCCAGGCGTGTGTCAGAATTGGCGGCTTTGTCATGTAAAAGCCCTTATCTGATTTTCCATATGGATAGGGCAGAATTGAGGACTCGTCCCCAGTTTCTCCCTAAGGTGGTATCAGCTTTTCACTTGAACCAACCTATTGTAGTGCCTGCGGCTACTAGGGACTTGGAAGATTCCAAGTTACTGGACGTAGTCAGGGCCTTAAAAATTTATATTTTCAGGACGGCTGGAGTCAGGAAAACTGACTCGTTTTTTTATCCTGTAGGCACCCAACAAAATAGGTGCTCCTGCTTCTAAGCAGACTATTGCTCGCTGAATTTGTAGCACAATTCAGCTGGAGCATTCTGCGGCTGGATTGCCGCATCCTAAATCAGTAACAGCCCATTCCACGAGGAAAGTGGGCTCATCTTGGGCGGCTGCCCGAGGGGTCTCGGCTTTACAACTTTGCCGAGCTGCAACTTGGTCAGGGGCAAACACGTTTGCTAAATTCTACAAATTTGATACCCTGGCTGAGGAGGACCTTGAGTTCTCTCATTCGGTGCTGCAGAGTCATCCGCACTCTCCCGCCCGTTTGGGAGCTTTGGTATAATCCCCATGGTCCTTACGGAGTTCCCAGCATCCACTAGGACGTCAGAGAAAATAAGATTTTACTCACCGGTAAATCTATTTCTCGTAGTCCGTAGTGGATGCTGGGCGCCCATCCCAAGTGCGGATTGTCTGCAATACTTGTATATAGTTATTGCCTAACTAAAGGGTTATTGTTGAGCCATCTGTTGAGAGGCTCAGTTATATTTCATACTGTTAACTGGGTATAGTATCACGAGTTATACGGTGTGATTGGTGTGGCTGGTATGAGTCTTACCCGGGATTCAAAATCCTTCCTTATTGTGTCAGCTCTTCCGGGCACAGTATCCTAACTGAGGTCTGGAGGAGGGGCATAGAGGGAGGAGCCAGTGCACACCAGATAGTACCTAATCTTTCTTTTAGAGTGCCCAGTCTCCTGCGGAGCCCGTCTATTCCCCATGGTCCTTACGGAGTTCCCAGCATCCACTACGGACTACGAGAAATAGATTTACCGGTGAGTAAAATCTTATTATTACATGCCCAACAGGGACATATTAAAAGAGGCGTGTACATGTGTGTAGGCTCTGTCTGGGACCTCTCCTCTCTAACCAGCAGCACATTAATGAGTGAGCACTAGTAGACTCTGGCTTTTAGTAGTCTGCAGCACATGCGTGGCAGTAAAATGGCCACCGCAACATTTCACCACTGATTGTGCAGCACTTCTGCTGCAGATGCGGAACTCCAAACTGGTATGTTTTGAAGAAATGGGTGCAGGGTGTGCGTTATGGGCCTCCCTAGACCAAGGGGCTCGTGTTCACCACACACCCTGCACCCATTATAGATACGTCACTGGAGCCCAAATACATATAGGCCATGGAAAAAATGTTTTAATATCAAGCAGAGCTGTCAGCAGATTTTTAATTTATCAAGTACATAAATCTTAAAACATTCTCATACATGTTGCCCATAGCAACCAATCAGATTCTACTTATTTAAAAAGCACCTTCTAGAAGATAATAGCTAGATTCCAATTGGTTGCCATGGGCAAGATCTCCACTATTGAAATCCCGCACTTTAGTAAATATACCCCACTGTTCTTTGCTGCATTATCTGTGTGAGCCCCTTGCATTTTGCTGTATTTGATTTTATTTATTTTTCTTGAACACACCCTGTGCTTGCCATAGAAATTAATGTTTTACATAGATGTAATTTAAGGCATATCTGTTTTTATTATTGATGTGATTGCATTTTAACATATGTTTTTACTCTTAACAGAGCCTATGAACAAGCAGGAATGATGCTAAAGGTAGGATTAACTTCATTTTTGAATGACATTGGGTATAGTTTATACAGTATCTTGAATGAATTCACAGCTAGACGTCATTTGTAACATTAAAACAAATTGTTTGTGCAAATATGCTGCCGCCTAAATGAGGGCTGATCTTCAATGTTCCATTAGGCCACACGTGTACACTAGCACGTAAAAGGTCAGAATCACTAAGAAACTTACTTGTTTTTAAAAGAATTGAGGTATATATATACTGTCATCTTTCTGTTAACAGGACATTTTTCTAATGTGATTTGTAGTGTATTTTAATGCTTATTCCTAGGACTTTTTTTTTTTTTTTTTAAATACATATTGTAAGAAGGTAATATTAAATTGCACCAAATTTATATTGCATACACTGACAATGTAATAACTTTCATTTGTATATCCTAAATCTGTACTACTCATCAAACTTTACATGCATCAAAGAATCCGCCATTTACAGCTGTGCAGATGTTTGCCATTCTAGCTGTTGGTTTTTTAAGATATTCAGAGAAAATTTGTATCCACGACTTCAGTAGATACCAAGGTATGCCACTGACTTAAAGGACGTTTTCCCTGACATTACAGTCAAGCTCTACTCACAAGAGCTCAAAAGAGTTCAGATCTGGAGAGTCCATCAAAGACATTTCTCTTGCTTAGATACAGTATATTTACCTAACGCTGACCTCACGTCAGTACATCAGTTAGAGTAGTAATCTTTTTGTCTCATTATTCTTTCACTCTCCCACCTTACCAGCACAAATACAGACCATTACATTCCCTCTGCCATTGCAGAAGACAAAGTACTCCTCCAGCATCCTTTCATTTGCTCTGTCTCGCATATCTTCTCCCCTTCGTACTATACACCTCATACTTAGATGCATCCGTCCATAATAATCTTTTACAGTCCTACAAATATGGCATTTTCTTTGCAACTCTGACAGTGGAGCAGCATCACAGATTTGTCTTTATACTGTTGCAGATGACTGTGGTGTTTGACGTTTTATATCTAAGGAACTCTGTAACTCAGGACCTCTAAGGTTTCTGTCTCCCAAACCACAAACTCAGATGCACATCCTCTTATGCAGTTATGCATCTGGATCTTCCGCTTCTTTTTCTGACGTTAGTGGACACCATGAGTTCTTCAGGTTCTTGGCAATCTGAGACACGTGGGTTATCTTTCCAAATGACTGCTTTTCAAAGCCGATATTAATCGGCTTTTTGCCTTTATAATTTAAAACTCCAATACTAAGAAGTGCAGTAGCAGGTTTGTAAATAAACCCCATGGAACAGCCTTCATTTCTCAAAGCAACAATAGATATGATTTCACTTGGGAAAGCTGCTTAGTTATAGTACTTTTTGAAACTTGCAAATGAGCTTGAAATGCCAGTGCAATACCAATAGCTTGCAACCCAAGGGAAGACCATTCATTTGCTATATATTGAGCAGAATAATGGGTTTCAGCTGTGCTAAAACACTTCCAGGATTCCTCTAATAACCAATTAATATTGGAATATGATTACTCAAGGATGAGCAAAGGGAGTTTGCCATTATGGCACTGGAGTTATTGCTTCGGAAAATAGGGTTTTACATGCAAATAATAAACTATAAAAACCAGTCTTTTCAATCTTCAATAGTAATTTGCAACATATTTTCCATCTTTTTCAATCAATGTAATGATACCTTGAGAAAACTTTTTTTTTTTTTTTTTTTAATTCTTTCAAAAACCAGGAGATTTATTAGTGGTTCCAAACATTTGCACCCCATTGTAGGTGGCCAATTAATGCATTCTGCTTTTGATACGTGCTAGAAGCAGCTTTAATGAGGTTCAGCTAGTATGGTCTGATGATTGCACATTTCAGGCTCATATTAGTTGTCTTCTGAAAAAAAATGTTATAATGCATTACAGCTTTTAATTTATTAAAGGCACTAATGACTTCCCAGGGATGGATGGTTCTCTGGTAGAGTTGTATAAACATATAGGGAGTTGTATGTTGCTAAGCGTCTAAATACTTCTAGTCAATTATGCAAATATTAATGAGCTTCCAGAATCTATGCCTTGATATTTACCATTCCATAGCAGTTTACCTGGAACCATATCAGCCCGTACCTTTTATTGGCAACCACTGTTAAGATCTTGGCTAAAATCCTAACGATTAGACTTCATAGGGTCATTGTAGAAACAGTAATTTCTCTTACGTTCGAGATTATGCCGGGGTTCCATTTAGTACCATGGGGTATAGACGGGTCCTTTGGGAGCCACTGGCACTTTAAGAGTTTAATAGTGTGGGCTGGCTCATCCCTCTATGCCCCTCCTACCAGACTCAGTTTAGAAGATGTGCCCGGTGGATCCGGACACAGCTAGGGGAGATCCTAGGAGTTCTCTTAGTTTTTTATTTCTAGAGTTTGTTATTTTGCAGGGAGGCTGCTGGCAACAGTCTCCCTGCTTCGTGGGACTTAGGGGGGAGTGGGAACCAACTCAATAAAGAGTTAATGGTTCTCTACTCTGCTGGCAGGACACTGAGCTCCTGAGGGATATGGTCGCAAGCCCCCGAGGCGACCGCCCACTCCTGCAGCGCGGCCGCCACCCCCTAACAGAGCCAGAAGATAGAAGAGTGGTGAGTACAGCATCGACGTCCCGATTAGCAGGCAGCGCTCCTGGAAGGCTCAGAAACATGCACATGTAGGCGCTTGAGGGGCGTCCTGAGCCAGCGCATTCACCCTACACTGGTCACATAGTTAACAGGGGCTAATCCCGCTGTTAACACATTAAAACCTCAGGCCAGTATAAAGAATTAGTGCGGGAAGCTGCGCGCCATTATAGGGGGTGGGGCTTCCTCTCAGAGCGGATCCAGCACTCACCAGCGCCATTTTCTCCCTGCAAATCATAAGCTGGCAGGTAGCGCTGCCCTCCACATAACTCCAACAACACCTCTGCGGTACCAGGGTGTTATAGACAGGGGGAGAGTGTGTTAACTGTACTTACTACCCTATTAAGGTTGACTAGTTAGCGCCGGTCTTTTATCATAATAACAGCCTACATGGGCGCATGGTGGCTGGCTCCTTATACTCTGTGACTCTCTGAAGGTACTCTGGGGGAAACTGTGTTTGACATTTTCCTGTGTGTGTAAGTGCATATCCCACATTACCATGTCTAAGGGCTCTGTGTCCTGTGCTGCAGGATGTTTATCTTCTCCTGGAGAGTCTATTACATGTACTCAAAACTGCAATATAGTTTCTCAGCCTCCTGAATCCGAACCAGCATGGGCGGATTCTTTAAGGGGGATGATGTCCCAAATTTCAACAAGGATGTCACATACTAAAAAAAGGATCTGTGGAGGATATAATGTATTCAGACCCCACTACTTTGTAAAAAAAAAAAAAAAACACCTACAATACATACGCACAAAAACGTATACTTGCCCAGATAATGCAAGTTGACACTGATACCTACTCTGATACAGGGAACGGTGATAAGCAGGGGGGGGACGCAACCCTTTATAAAGGGGTCCAACTACTGATTGAAGCTATTAGGGATATTTTGCATATTACTGAGAAGGTACCTGAGCAGGCAGAGGAGTCTTAGTTTACCCTAAATAAAACATCCTCGCTGACCTTCCCTGCTTCTAAGGAGTTAAACTCCTTGTTTGAAAAGTCCTGCGAAAACCCAGAGAAAAAAATTCCAGACCCCTAAAAGAATTCTCATTGCTTTTCCTTTCCCTGATGAGGATAGGAAGAAGTGGGAAACCCCACCTATAGTGGACGCTTCTGTGTCTAGGTTGTCTAAAAAGGTTGTTTTACCTGTCCCTGGCTCAACCTCCTTATAGGAGCCGGCTGACCGCAAGATTGAAACTACGCTCAAATCACTATACACTGCTACAGGAGTGGCTCTGAGACCGACCATTTCTTGTGCGTGGCTTTCTAGAGCCATAATGAAGTGGTCAGGCGCCTTACTTGAGGAATTAGATTCTATGGATCGGAGGGACATTGACTTGTTTTTACATCACATACAGGATTCTGCAGGCTTCATGATAAAAGGCCATGAAGGACATTGGCCAGCTTAATACAAGGGCTGCATCCATGGCAGTCTCGGCACGCAGAGGACTCTGGATACGCAAATGGTCTGCGGATGCAGAATCCAAGAAAAGTGTGGAGAACCTGCCCTTCACAAGTCAGGCCCTGTTTGGGGACGCACTGGATGCGTGGATATCCACGGCAACTGCGGGTAAGTCGACTTTTCTTCCTTCCGCAGCTGCACCGGCTAAGAAATCATATCCTACAACTACACTGCAGTCCTTTCGGACCGCAAAATTTAAGAGATCCAAAGGTTCCCCCACCTTCTTTAGAGGAGGTCGTGAAAAATCCAGAAAACCTGCACCAACAGGTTCCCGGGAACAGAAACCAGGTTCTGCTTCCTCAAAATCTTCAGCATGACTGTGGACCTGCCAGCCTGAAGATCAGGCAGGTGGGAGCGAGACTAAAAGATTTCAGTCACATCTGGGTGTCATCCTGCCTAGACCCCTGGGTCAAAGATATTGTTGCCAAGGGGTACGGTTCGGTAAGACCAATATTGAACCTAAAGTCATTTAGCCCCTACTTGAAAATGTTCAAATTCAAGATGGAGTCTCAGAGCGGTGATCTCAGGTCTGGAGGAGGGGGAATTCCTGGTATCCCTGGATATCAAGGATATGTACCTTCACATTCCGATCTGGCCGCCTCACCAGGCCTATGTTAGGTTTGCACTGCAGGTTCAGGATTCAGTATTGGATCCTTCTGACCACGGATGCAAGTCTCAGAGGTTGGGGAGCAGTCACCCAGGGGGAAAACTTCCAAGGAAAGTGGTCAAGTCTGGAATCCATCCTTCCGATAAACATTCTGGAACTAAGGGCCATATACAACGGCCTTCTACAAGCGGCACATCTTCTGCAAGATCAAGCCATTCAGGTTCAGTCTGACAATGTAACAGCAGTGTCCTACATAAACCGACAGGGCGGAACGAAGAGCAGAGCGGCAATGTCAGAGGTAACAAGAATCCTCCTCTGGGCAGAAAGGCGCACAGTGGCGCTGTCAGCGATCTTCATTCTGGGAGTGGACAACTGGGAAGCGGACTTCCTCAGCAGACATGATCTCAATCCGAGAGAATGGGGCCTCCACCCAGAGGTGTTCGCAAAGGTAACAAGCCGATGGGGTGTACCTCAGATAGACATGATGGCTTCCCGCCTCAACAAGAAGCTTCGGAGGTACTGTTCCAGGTTGAGAGACCCACAAGCAGTGGCGGTGGATGCCCTAGTAACTCCATGGGTGTTCCAGTCATTGTATGTGTTCCCTCCACTTCCACTCATCCCAAGGATTCTCAAACTCATAAAAAGAACAAGAGTTCAGGCGATCCTTATTGCTCCGGACTGGCCAAGATAGGCTTGGTACGCGGATCTTCTAGAATTACTGCTGGAGGATACACGCCTCTTCCTCTTCGCGAGGACCTTCAACAGCAGGGGCCGTTAGCTTATCAAGACTTACCACGGCTACGTTTGTCGGCATGGAGGTTGAACGGCAGATCTTAGCTCGGAAGGGTATTAGAACGAAGTCATTCCTACTCTGATCCAAGCTAGGAAGTCTAAGCATTGCCATCGGATTTGGAAACTGTATCTGTCTTGGTGTGAATCCAAGAAGTTTCCTACGGTGGAGTTACATCTAGGACGGTTTCTCCTCTTTCTGCAAGAAGGTGTGGATGTGGGCCTATGCTTGGGCTCCATAAAGGTCCAGATTTCGGCCTTGTCCATTTTTCTTCTAGAAACAATTGGCTGCTCTCCCTGAGGTTCAGACATTCTTGAAAGGGGTTCTGCACATCCAACCACCCTTTGTGCCTCCTACGGCACCATGGGATCTTAATGTGGTGCTGCAGTTCCTGCAGTCGGATTGGTTCGAATCTTTACAGGAGGTGGATGTAAAGTTTCTTACTTGGAAGGCTGTCACACTGTTGGCCTTGGCGTCTGCAAGACGTGTGTCAGAATTGTGGGCATTGTTGCACAAGAGCCCCTACTTCATTTTCGATGAGGATAGAGCTGAGCTCAGAACGCGTCAGCAATTTCTTCCAAAGGTTGTGTCGGCTTTTCATATCAACCAACCTATTGTGGTGTCAGTGGCTACTGACACCTCGATTACTTCAAAGTTCTTGGATGTTGAAAATATATGTGAAGAGAACTTCTCGTCACAGGAAGTCGGACGCACTATTTGTCCTTGGGTGTCCTGCGTCTAAGCAGACGATTTCTCGCTGGATCAGGCTTGCTATCCAGCATGCTTATTCTACGGTAGGATTTCCGGTTCCAAAATCTGTTCATGCCCACTCTACCCATAAAGTGGGTTCTTCCTGGGCGGCTGCCCGGGGTGCCTCGGCTATTCAGCTTTGCTGGGCAGCTACTTGGTCAGGGTCGAACACGTTTGACAGGTTCGAAAAGTTCGATACTTTGGCATCTAAGGACCTAAAGTTTGGTCAGTCTGCAGGCACCTCAGCACTCTCCCTCCCGTACTGGGAGCTTTGGTACATCCCCAGGGTACTAAATGGAACCCCAGCATCCTCTAGGACGTAGGAGAAAATATACTTTCATCCAAGGCAGAGTAAAACTGCAGAATAATGTAGAGATGCCGCAGGCTAATACTGGTAGAATTCCAGGCATAAAAATAGGATTTTATATACCTACCGGTAAATCCTTTTCTTGTAGTCCGCCCACCCAGTGCTTCGTATTCCTGCATTGTTACTTGGTTAAGTATTGTTGGTTCAGTCGTTGCTGAATCGTTTCAAGTTGGTTAACTTGGCTTTCCTTTTATTATGTGTGACTCTCACCACTATGTCCGTCTCCTCGGGCACAGTTTCTAGACTGAGTCTGGTAGGAGGGACATAGAGGGAGGCGCCAGCCTACACTATTTAACTCTTAAAGTGCCAGTGGCTCCCAAAGGACCCGTCTATACCCCATGGTACTAAATGGAACCCCAGCATCCTCTACGGACTATGAGAAAAGGATTTACCGGTAGGTATATAAAATCCTATTTTTATGCCTGGAATTCTACCAGTATTAGCCTGCGGCATCTCTACATTATTCTGCAGTTTTACTCTGCCTTGGATGAAAGTATCATAGTCTCTTTGGATACCGCTAAGGAGTTTGATACTGTTGAATGACAATCTGTAATACTGTTGGGATATTTATTAAGTGGGTGCAGTTATTTTACTTCTCCCCTATAGCTAAGGTGTTTATCATTTTACATATATATCTGACTCCTTGCCCTGAAGTGTTGGACTTGATAAAGGCTGTTTGCATTCCCTTTAACTATGACAAGGTAACCTGGTTAAATTGATTTTGGAACGTATTTCACCAGTCCCCATTATTTATTCTCATCTCTTTAAACACATTGGGGTAAATTTACGAAGATGTGAGTTCTATTTTCTCTGACGTCCTAGTGGATGCTGGGAACTCCGTAAGGACCATGGGGAATAGCGGCTCCGCAGGAGACTGGGCACAAAAGTAAAGCTTTAGAACTACCTGGTGTGCACTGGCTCCTCCCCCTATGACCCTCCTCCAAGCCTCAGTTAGATTTTTGTGCCCGAACGAGAAGGGTGCACACTAGGTGGCTCTCCTGAGCTGCTTAGTGAAAAGTTTAGTTTTAGGTTTTTTATGTTCAGTGAGACCTGCTGGCAACATGCATCGAGGGACTAAGGGGAGAAGAAGCGAACTCACCTGCGTGCAGAGTGGATTGGGCTTCTTAGGCTACTGGACATTAGCTCCAGAGGGACCGATCACAGGCCCAGCCATGGATAGGTCCCAGAGCCGCGCCGCCGGCCCCCTTACAGAGCCAGAAGACAGAAGAGGTCCGGAAAATCGGCGGCAGAAGACGTCCTGTCTTCAACAAGGTAGCGCACAGCACTGCAGCTGTGCGCCATTGCTCTCAGCACACTTCACACTCCGGTCACTGAGGGTGCAGGGCGCTGGGGGGGGGGCGCCCTGAGACGCAATAAAAACATCTTGGATGGCAAGAAATGCATCACATATAGCTCCTGGGCTATATGGATGAATTTAACCCCTGCCAGAATACACAGAAAAACGGGAGATAAGGCCGCCGAGAAGGGGGCGGAGCCTATCTCCTCAGCACACTGGCGCCATTTTCCCTCACAGCTCCGTTGGAGGGAAGCTCCCTGGTTCTCCCCTGCAGTCACTACACTACAGAAAGGGTTAAAAAAGAGAGGGGGGCACTAATTACGCGCAGTATTAAAAATACAGCAGCTATAAGGGGAAAAACACTTATATAAGGTTATCCCTATATATATATAGCGCTCTGGTGTGTGCTGGCAAACTCTCCCTCTGTCTCCCCAAAGGGCTAGTGGGGTCCTGTCCTCTATCAGAGCATTCCCTGTGTGTGTGCTGTGTGTCGGTACGTTGGTGTCGACATGTATGAGGAGAAAAATGATGTGGAGACGGAGCAGATTGCCTGTAATAGTGATGTCACCCCCTAGGGGGTCGACACCTGAGTGGATGAACTGTTGGAAGGAATTACGTGACAGTGTCAGCTCTGTATAAAAGACAGTGGTTGACATGAGACAGCCGGCTACTCAGCTTGTGCCTGTCCAGACGTCTCATAGGCCGTCAGGGGCTCTAAAGCGCCCGTTACCTCAGATGGCAGATATAGACGCCGACACGGATACTGACTCCAGTGTCGACGGTGAAGAGACAAATGTGACTTCCAGTAGGGCCACACGTTACATGATTGAGGCAATGAAAAATGTTTTACACATTTCTGATAATACGAGTACCACCAAAAAGGGGTACAGGTTGAGTCTCCCTTATCCAAAATGCTTGGGACCAGAGGTATTTTGGATATGGGATTTTTCTGTATTTTGGAATAATTGCATACCATAATGAGATATCATGGTGATGGGACCTAAGTCTAAGCACAGAATGCATTTATGTTACATATACACCTTATACACACAGCCTGAAGGTCATTATAGCCAATATTTTTTATAACTTTGTGCATTAAACAAAGTGTGTCTACATTCACACAATTCATTTGTGTTTCATATACACCTTATACACACAGCCTGAAGGTCATTTAATACAATATTTTTAATAACTTTGTGTATTAAACAAAGTTTCTGTAGATTGAGACATCAAAAAACAAAGGTTTCACTATCTCACTCTCACTCAAAAAAGTCCGTATTTCGGAATATTCCGTATTTCGGAATATATGGATATGGGATACTCAACCTGTATTATGTTCGGTGAGGAAAAACTACCTGTAGTTTTCCTGAATCTGAGAAATTAAATGAGGTGTGTGATGATGCGTGGGTTTCCCCCGATAACAACTGATAATTTCTAAAATGTTATTGGCATTATATCCTTTCCCGTGCGGGATCCAGATGGTTAGAGCCTTGTGCTTAAGCGCGCTTTCGGTACTCAGACCTTCCTCAGAAGCATGCTGGCTCTGTTGTTGAAGTGGCATTCCAGTATCCCAATTGGGTGATATGCTTTTAAATTATATGTTTTATGTAAGTGTGTTTTTGTCAAAATAAACAGTCTTTGGTTGTTGAAATAGTATTGCACTATGTTCTTCTCCCTCTGAGTCCCCAGTTCATCAGGACAACTGTGGGGATTAAGGATTTACGCCATCTTGTGGATGATATGCATGATTGACTCATATCTATGTGAGTTGAACCAATAAAAAAGCTGTTTATTTCACCTTAAAAAATTGGTTGCACTATGTTGTTCCATTTCTAGTTTTTACAGATTCATTATCTCTGAGAAAAGGGTGGATTATATTTCATTGACCATCTACAAAAAGAGGTCATCAATTGCATTTTTGTGATATCAAATGTAAGCACTATCCATTTTAATTGGTGTATGGTGGCGCCAGGTGTGGTCATTTCTCCTGTACTGTCTGTTTATATTGGGGTCTTGGTGAAGGCTCCGTGTACCACATAGGCTGCCTCTATACTTATAAGCGCAGATCTAACACCTATTGTATTATTTGGTCATTACATCCTTTCCCGCCAGAGGTTAGGGTGCGTTGGGAAACACCCCCTAGGGTGGATAAAGCGCTCACACGCTTGTAAGAACAAGGGCTCTACCCTCTCCTGAGATGGCCGCCCTTAAGGATCCTGCTGATAGAAAGCAGGAGGGTATCCTAAAATGTATTTACACACATACTGGTGTTATACTGCGACCAGCAATCGCCTCAGCCTGGATGTGCAGTGCTGGGTTGGCGTGGTCGGATTCCCTGACTGAAAATATTGATACCCTAGATAGGGACAGTATATTATTGCCTATAGAGCATTTAAAAGATTCATTTCTATATATGCGTGATGCACAGCGGAATATTTGCCGACTGGCATCAAGTCTAAGTGCGTTGTCCATTTCTGCCAGTAGAGGGTTATGGACACGACAGTGGTCAGGTGATGCGGATTCCAAACGGCATTTGGAAGATAAGAAGACGCCGTATTATCAGGCGCAGTCCTTTCGTGGGCAAGCGGGCAAAAGGTTCCTCATTTCTGCCCCGTGACAGAGGGAGAGGAAAAAGGCTGCAGAAATCAGCCAGTTCCCAGGAACAGAAGCCCTCTCCCGCCTCTGCCAAGCCCTCAGTATGACGCTGGGGCTTTACAAGCAGAATCAGGCACGGTGGGGGCCCGTCTCAATGAATTTCAGCGCGCAGTGGGCTCACTCGCAATTAGACCCCTGGATCCTTCAGGTGATATCTCAGGGGTACAAATTGGAATTCGAGACGTCTCCCCCTCGCCGTTTCCTAAAGTCGGCTTTACCGATGTCTCCCTCTGACAGGGAGGCAGTTTTGGAAGCCATTCACAAGCTGTATTCCCAGCAGGTGATAATCAAGGTACCCCTCCTGCAACAGGGAACGGGGTATTATTCCACACTGTTGTGGTACCGAAGCCGGACGGCTCGGTGAGACCGATTCTAAATCTAAAATCTTGAACACTTACATACGGAGGTTCAAATTCAAGATTGAGTCACTCAGAGCAGTGATTGCGAACCTGGAAGAAGGGGACTACATGATGTCTCGGGACATCAAGGATGCTTACCTTCATGTCCCAATTTACCCTTCTCACCAAGGGTACCTCAGGTTTGTGGTACAGAACTGTCACTATCAGTTTCAGACGCTGCCGTATGGATGGTCCACGGCACCCCGGGTCTTTACCAAGATAATGGCCGAAATGATGATACTCTTTCGAAGGAAGGGAATTTTAGTTATCCCTTACTTGGACGATTCCCTGATAAGGGTAAGATCCAGGGAACAGTTGGAGGTCGGTGTAGCACTATCTCAGGTAGTGTTGCGGCAGCACGATTGGATTCTCAATATTCCAAAATCGCAGCTGATTCCGACGACTCGTCTTCTGTTCCTAGGGATGATCCTGGACACAGTCCAGAAAAAGGTGTTTCTCCCGGAGGAGAAAGTCAGGGAGTTATCCGAGCTAGTCGGGAACCTCCTATAACCGAGCCAAGTCTCAGTACATCAATGAAAGGGTTCTGGGAAAAATGGTGGCTTCCTACGAAGCAATCCCATTCGGCAGATTCCACGCAAGAACTTTCCAGTGGGACCTGCTGGACAAATGGTCCGGGTCGCATCTTCAGATGCATCAGCGGATAACCCTGTCACCAAGCACAAGGGTGTCTCTCCTGTGGTGGTTGCAGAGTGCTCATCTTCTAGAGGGCCGCAGATTCGACATTCAGGACTGGGTCCTGGTGACCACGGATGCCAGCCTGCGAGGCTGGGGAGCAGTCACACAGGGAAGGAATTTCCAGAGCTTATGGTCAAGCCTGGAGACATCACTTCACATAAATATCCTGAAGCTAAGGGCCATTTACAATGCTCTAAGCTCAGCAAGACCTCTGCTTCAAGGTCACCCGGAGTTGATCCATTCGGACAACATCACGGCAGTCACCCACGTAAACAGACAGGGTGACACAAGAAGCAGGAGGGCAAGGCAGAAGCTGCAAGGATTCTTCGCTGGGCGGAAAATCATGTGAAAGCACTGTCAGCAGTATTCATTCCGGGAGTGGACAACTGGGAAGCAGACTTCCTCAGCAGACACGACCCCCACCCGGGAGAGTGGGGACTTCACCCAGAAGTCTTCCACATGTTTATAAAACTCGACAAGTATTGCGCCAGGTCAAGGGACCCTCAGGCAATAGCTGTAGACGCTCTGGTAACACAGTGGGTGTACCAGTCAGTGTATGTGTTCCCTCCTCTGCCTCTCATACCCAAGGTACTGAGAATTATAAGATGGAGAGGAGTAAGCACTATATTCGTGGCTCCGGATTGGCCAAGAAGGACTTGGTAACCGGAACTTCAAGAGATGCTCACGGAGGATCCGTGGCCTCTACCTCTAAGAAGGGACCTGCTCCAGCAAGGACCCTGTCTGTTCCAAGACTTACCGCGGCTGCGTTTGACGGCATGGCGGTTGAACGCCGGATCCTGTAGGAGAAAGGCATTCCGGATGAAGTCATTCCTATCCTGATCAAAGCCAGGAAAGATATAACCGCAAAACATTATCACCGCATTTGGCGAAAATATGTTGCGTGGTGCGAGGCCAGTAAGGCCCCGACGGAGGAATTTTCAACTAGGTCGATTCCTACATTTCCTGCAAACAGGAGTGTCTATGGGCCTGAAATGGGGGTCCATTAAGGTTCAAATTTCGGCCCTGTCAATTTTCTTCCAAAAAGAACTAGCTTCAGTCCCTGAAGCTCAGACGTTGTGAAAGGGGTACTGTATATACAGCCTCCTTTTGTGCCTCCAGTGGCACCTTGGGATCTAAATGTAGTTTTTGGGTTCCAAAAGTCACATTGGTTTGAACCACTTAAATATGTGGAGTTAAAATATCTCACATGGAAAGTGGTCATGCTGTTGGCCCTGGCCTGGGCCAGGTGCGTGTCAGAATTGGCGGCTTTATCCTGTAAAAGCCCTCATCTGATTTTCCATTCGGACAGGGCAGAATTGAGGACTTGTCCTCAGTTTCTCCCTAAGGTGGTTTTCGGCGTTTTCACCTGAATCAACCTATTGTGGTGCCTGCGGCTACTAGGGACTTGGAGGACTCCAAGTTGCTAGACATTGTCAGGGCCCTGGAAATATAGGTTTCCAGGACGGCTGGAGTCAGAAAATCTGACTCGTTGTTTATTCTGTATGCACCCAACAAGCTGGGTGCTCCTGCTTCTAAGCAGACTATTGCTCGTTGGATTTGTAGTACAATTCAGCTTGCACATTCTGTGGCAGGCCTGCCACAGCCAAAATCTGTAAAAGCCCATTCCACAAGGAAGGTGGGCTCATCTTGGGCGGCTGCCCGAGGGGTCTCGGCTTTACAACTTTGCCGAGCAGCTACTTGGTCAGGAGCAAATACGTTTGTAAAATTCTACAAATTTGATACCCTGGCTGAGGAGGACCTGGAGTTCTCTCATTTGGTGCTGCAGAGTCATCCGCACTCTCCCGCCCGTTTGGGAGTTTTGGTATAATCCCCATGGTCCTTACGGAGTCCCCAGCATCCACTAGGACGTCAGAGAAAATAAGAATTTACTTACCGATAATTCTATTTCTCGTAGTCCGTAGTGGATGCTGGGCGCCCATCCCAAGTGCGGATTGTCTGCAATACTGGTACATAGTTATTGTTACCAAAAAATCGGGTTATTGCTGTAGTGAGCCATCTTTTCTAGAGGCTCCTCTGTTATCATGCTGTTAACTTGGTTTAGATCACAAGTTATATGGTGTGATTGGTGTGGCTGGTATGAGTCTTACCCGGGATTCAAAATCCTTCCTTATTGTGTACGCTCGTCCGGGCACAGTATCCTAACTGAGGCTTGGAGGAGGGTCATAGGGGGAGGAGCCAGTGCACACCAGGTAGTTCTAAAGCTTTACTTTTGTGCCCAGTCTCCTGCGGAGCCGCTATTCCCCATGGTCCTTACGGAGTCCCCAGCATCCACTACGGACTACGAGAAATAGAATTATCGGTAAGTAAATTCTTATTTAAGACCAGATTCTAGTTCTCATTTATCTAGCACCTTCTAGAAGATAATAGAATATTTCTGATTATTGATTATTTGTCTTATGCTGTGATACCTTTTTCTTTCTCCTGTGTTCTCTTTTGATTGGCTTAATGTCGGTTTGTTAAAATGTTTTAATGTTTTATATTTGTCTTAGCCTGGTTTCTTTCCATTCTGTATACTTTATGCCTCTGACTGGGAGTGTTCCTATAGGGTGCTCTCATTACCCGTCCAATGTGTATGACAAACAGTATATAGTAGAAACTAGAGATAAGCGGGTTCGGTTTTACTCTTATTTACTCGGTTCTCAAAATGGCATCTTATTGGCTCACAGATGTCACGTGTTTTGGATAGCCAATAGAAATAATACAGATAAAATCGAACTGGCGTTAATTCTGGCGTTACATCCGAACCCGCTCATCTCTAGTAGAAACCCGGTAAACACTATATACACCTTTTCGGTTTTCTTTCTTGAGTGGTGTAACATATTGCTCAATAGAGGAGTTATTATTATTAGCATGTGTGCATATCATCTCACTGTTGCTCAATCGTCTGTTGTAGTGCTCATATTAATACTTTATGGTTCATGGGTAGTACTTTATCTCTCACAATTTTATCTTTTGCCGAGCTTCGATAAATATCACCCTTACAGTGTTTAAAGATTGCAACAGTGATATATCTACTGTGGATTTGTTAAATAGTCTTACCATTAGGAGGTACAATTCCGAATCGATCCTTTTGATTAAAGACATTAAGGGGTTTGTTGGGGAATTACAATCTTACTGTGATTACTTGTTGATTGTCAGCTGTATACCTACTACTTGAATTGTTAACAGAGATACACCTGTATGAAAATGTGGTCTATTCATTTGATGCTGAAAATAAATATTTGGTTTCTGCAGTAATTATTATTCCATAAATGTTATACCAGAGGGAACAATGATTTTAGATTATGTTTTAGGTCTTGTTTTGTTAGATTTACGAGCTCCTGATGTACAAATAAAAGTAAAGTTTAATGCCACCAAAGAGTTTTCTTTTCTCCACACTAATTTATGTTATGCTTGTCTGCCAGACTGCATGAATCAACCTTTTGTGACAAGCAACATTTCACATTTATGAAGTGTTTCACAGATAACTGCGGAAAATATGACCATATTTTTCCTGTTGTTTTTCAAACCTAATTTACAAAAATGAAACGTGACTTGTTGCTCTACATTACAGCACTTTTTCTGCACAGTTCTTTGTAAATACTGTTACCTGTTTTATCTCTGAGGGGAGTATGTAATTACCCCCGATCCATTTTTGAGAGATGAAAACAGCCATTATCGCGGTATCCTATTACAGGCCGTTTTCATCAGTTGAAAATGGACCCGCAATCACTCAAACACATGGGATGGGGGATAAGTCTCCCGTCCCATGTGTTATCGCGGCTTCGGCAGTCTGCTTATCATGGATTATGCTTTGGGTGCCTGAGGTGCCTGAAGCATAATCTGCGATAAGTGCCAGCGTCGGGGGCAGGAGCGTGCCGCAACAGGGCTAATAGGATAGCCCCCCGGTGACACAATCACCCACGGTCATTGACCACGGGTAATTGGATACCCCCCTGTTGGATGCCTCTTCTTGCATGTAAAC
Source organism: Pseudophryne corroboree (assembly GCF_028390025.1). NCBI lineage: Eukaryota > Metazoa > Chordata > Amphibia > Anura > Myobatrachidae > Pseudophryne > Pseudophryne corroboree. Next base: position 606,881,090 of record NC_086448.1, on the reverse strand, counting down.
TTGCCATGTTTTAGTCATATTTTTGGGGGGTATATCTCTTAAAAAGTTCTCTAAAGATGTTAAGTGCTCATGGGAGCTAATGTTATGTGTTTTAAAACTAACAGAGTAATATCTTAGCCCAGTAGTTTTGTTTGGGAATCCTTGTTATCATCTATCCCATATGTTTTTACCGGGATGTAGTTGGAATCCCAGCAGTCGGAATACCGACGGTCAAAATCCCGACACCGGAATCCCGACCGTCAGAATGCCGGCTGCGCCGCCACAGAGCTTCACACTCCTGTGTGTCCATGACACCCACGGAGTCTGAATAGAACCACTGAGCCCGCAAGGGGCTTCGTTCCGCTCGCGCCCCCCCCCCCTTCCAGCCGGCATTCTGACGGTCGGGATTCCGGCGTCAGTGTTTTGACCTCCGGGATCCCATACCCATCCCGTGTTTATCAGCTGAGCATCTTGACATTGTTGCCTTCTGGAAAGTACATTGTAATGTTACATTGTTGCCTTCTGGAAAGTACTAATTAGTTGGTTTTTCAAAGTCCATCCCTCAATGACATCATAGCAAATGCAAAATTAGAGATCCCCCCATCATAGGTTCTCAAACTGTGTCCTCAGGACCCCAAACAGTCAACATTTTCCAGGTAACCTAGCAGGTGCACAGGTGTATTTATTACTCACTGACACATTTTAAAAGGTCCACATGTGGAGCTAATTATTTAACTTGTGATTCTGTGATGAGACCTGCAGTGGGGTTCTGAGGACTGAGTTTTAGAACCTAAGCCCTGTCTCATTACATTGAGAGACCGTTATTAACAATCAAATGGGAGTAGAGGGATTGGACAATTGAAACTATAATAAACAGGGCAGACAAGGGTTAAGTTCACCCTAGCTGATATAAACATATAAACCTGTATTTGTAGGTGCACCTTATAAACAGAGAGTGCTTAGACAGTTGGAAAGGGAGGCCTGCTATTGTCAACCAAAAGTTGTAACTCATGAAACATTTTGTTATAACCTCCCATTAAAGGAGATGCAGAAACTTCCTGAGGCCGTCCAGCTAATAGAACGAGCCAGCATGATGTTTCTGGAGAATGGGACACCTGACACGGCTGCTATGGCTTTGGAGCGAGCTGGGAAGTGAGTAAATGGGGTGCATGGATGTGGGATGAAAGAAACCTCAGTCTCCTATACTAACCTTCTGTATATTTCCTGAATAAATTAGTGTTTCATTTCAGGTTGATAGAAAATGTGAACTTAGAAAAAGCTGTCAATCTATATCAACAGTCTGCATCCGTGTTTGAGGTATGGTATCCATCTGTACATTGGAAAAATATCATATTTCCTGGCTATAACATGTCATTTTAACCTTTTTATAAAATAAATACATTATCATATAATAAATGTTTCTAGGTCAACAAATGCACATGAACCTGATTGTCTAGTATTTATTAAACCTACAGTATATATAGTATGTAGCTATTGTAATAGTGGGATAATAATAACACTTTAATGAAATAAACCTCCCCACCTCCCTTCCGTAAGATACCCTGCATATTCTTCCACTTGGTGTCCCATTTTCCTATTTTAATACATGGAACGATCCAAGATACACTACAAGTAACTTTACTTTCTGCCACACCCACCCACAGAAAAATGACACTTTATGTACAAACAAATTCCTCACTATCATATTATTATTACAGCAACCACATCATCATCATCATCATCTTATTATTATTATTATTTATTTATTGATAAGGCACCACAAAGTGTCCATAGCTCATTACAAGGAACATAGAGCAGTGCAGTAAATTCAATTTAAAAAATACAAAACATTACACCGTAACATGCAGTAACTAATATAAGAACAAATAGTGGTAACGTTGAAGGCCAAACATCTCACAACAACTTGTAGAGAGAAGTAGGAGAAGTGAGTGGACAGGACAGGTAGCAAATCGGCGTGAGCTGGTCCTGTGACCTGGAAACGTGGTGAAAAAAGCAGGACCAGATCTCCTGAAGGAGGGTAGGACAGATAGGAAATATGAAGACCAGGGGCTAAGAGCTCAGGGAGGAGGAATCTCCTATATAACAGCCCAGACCTGTCACTCTGTGACTGTGTGGCTAACGCTGGGCGTGGCTAGGAGCTCTCATTGGTTAAGCAGCAGGTCCATCACACCCAGTCCACAGCTGATTGGTTGAGAAACGCCCTCCCACACAGGTTACATCCACTGGGAGGCTCTGCCCTTTGGCTGCTGTGTGTTGTGTTCCCAGAGCAGGATTAACAGTGGGGCTGATGGAGCTGCAGCTCCAGGTCCACACCCCAAAGTATTCCCACTGCATCTGCAGCAACACAACCTCCAACAATTTACACACAAAAATCACGACAAAATCGAAAAGGGGGTGTGGACACGGGTAAAATGCCGTGGTCACGCCTCTTTTCCTATACTTTCATTGGCAATTTGGAGAGCCAAAAATTGGTACAGCTCATAAAAAAAAAAAGGTCCTGTACCTGCCAAAACGGTCCAGCTGGAGGGTATGCCATTGCATCTGCAGCAAGTCTCTGCGCAGTAGTTAGGGAAAACAAAAAATCCTTTTACTGCAGCGTCCTGTGTCCTGCTGCCAGTCCGCCTGCCCCGCCAGCATCAACAATCCCCACTCCCTAGCCACGGCGCAGGTGGAACAAAAGCTGCTGCGGCCACCGGCATAGATGTGTATGAAAGCGGCGCAGCGGAAGGCTTTCATAGCCCTCACTGCGCCGCATACTCTCTAACCCCCTGAGCATCCTCTGTGCGTGATGTCACAGAAGTGCCTCCGCCACAGCCGCGCCCAGATCCTCAGAGGCCCTGACTCCGCAACATAGCACCTGGCCTGCCAGCCTGAAAGCCCAGAGATGACTAATGTAACGGATAGAGTGGTTGATATCACAGAGGGTAATGTCTGGACGCTGAATCAATGGGGGTCATTCTGACCTGATCTCACGCTGCCGTTCATCGCAGTGCAGTGATCAGATCAGAAGTGCGTATGCGCCGCAGTGCGCCGGCGCATGGCTGACAGCTGACGGCTGTCGTTGCCTAGCGATCGCCTCTGTCTCATTGACATGCAGAGGCATTCACTGTGCGGGAGGGGGTGGCACGGCGGCTTTTGGCGGGGCCGCAGCGGTTGTGTGACGTCACACACAGATGCTGCGAGCCAGACAGCGACGAGTAGCTCCCGGCCAGCACGCAAAAGCTGCGCTGGCCGGGAGCTACTCCTGAAGTGCAAAAGCATCGCAGCTGTGCGACTAGCCCTGTGCTGGGAGTACCCCCGCATGTCAGTGTGCCTGATTGTAGCACAGGGCAACGATCAGGTCAGAATTAGGCCCAATGTTAAAAAAGGTGACGGTGTTATGCAGTGCCGTGGGTGTGCAGTGTCACTGACACTGCACACCACTCTCACCTTTTCATTGATTCAGCCAGTAAGTCAGTTCTGCTAGCCAGTCACTATTGTTAGTGCCGGTGTCCCAACGCCCCGCATTAAAGGGAAGTAGACGCACTAAATAAACTACAGCTCCCAGCAGCCCTTAGCACCGAAGCATTCCGGCCCTTAGGGCTGCTGGGAGCTGTAGTTTATTGAGTGCATCTTCTTCCCTGTAATGCGGCGCGTTGGGACACTGACGCTCACAATAGTGACTGGCTGCTGTGCGAGTCCCTCCCCCACTCGCTGCACTACCACACCCGCCCTCCCCCCCCCCTTTCCTTCCCCACCCACGGCACCACCACACCCACCCCTCCCCCACCTGCAGCACCCCCGCATCCGCCCCTCCCCCACCCATGGCACCCCCGGACCTCCTGCCCATCCGCGTCTCCCCCGCACCCCTGCTACTCCCCCCAACCACGGCACCTACTATGTGATTCATCGGGCCCTGCGTGCGCTGTTCACGCCGTCGCAAGGGGCTACGGCCCCGTCTCCATCGCACACCCTTTGTCCGTGCAATATTTAACCACTCACAAAATTATGATTGGAAGTAATACTCCATATAATAAAAACATTGCACGCCAGAAGGGTGTGCAAGGGTTAAGGGGGCATAGCCCCTTGCGACAGTGTGTAGAGCGCCCGTAGGGCGCGAGGAATCACCTAGTAGGACATATTTGTGCTGGTGATGTGTATAGTGAGGAGGACACAAAGGAAGAGAACCTTATTTGTTCAGTCTAAAGGAGAGGGATGTACAACAAAAGAGGATGATACAGGGTGAAAGTTGGTAGAGTAGGGGGCAGAGGGAGTGTGTTAGGAAAAGGGCTTGTAGGCTTCTTTGAAAAGGTGAATTTGTAGGACATGTTTGAAGCTATGGGAGTGAGTTCTGTGCAAAAATTTTAGGCAGGTGTGGAAAAGAAGTAAGAATGCTTTCAAAAATAGAAGTGTTAATAGTTTATTTACTCAATTTGCCTTCAAAGCAGCATTAATGCTTCTAGGTACACTTGCACACAGTTGTTGAAGGAACTCGGCAGGGAGGTTGTTCCAAACATTTTGGAGAACTAACCACAGATCATCTGTGGATGTAGGCTTGCTCAAATCCTTCTGTCTCTTAATCTAATCCCAGACAGACTCGATGTTGAGATCAGGGCTCTGTGGGGGCCATATCATCACTTCCAGGGCTCCTTGTTCTTCTTTATGCTGAAGATAGTTCTTAATGAAATGTCTGTACGCTTGGGGTCGTTGTTCTGCTGCAGAATAAATTTGGAGCCAACCGGATGCCTCCCTGATGGTATTGTATGATAGATAAGTACCTGACTGTATTTCTCAGCATTGAGGACACCATTAATCCTGACCAAATCCCCAACTCCACCATGCTTTACTGTTGCCTGCAAACACTCATTATTGTATCACTTCCAGGCCTTCGGTGCACAAACTGCGTTCTGTTACAGCCATATATTTAAAATTTTGGACTCCTCAGTCCAGAGCACCTGCTGCCATTTTTCTAAACTCCAGTTCCTATGTTTTCGTGCATAGTTGAGTCGCTTGACCTTGTTTCAACGTCGAAGGTATGGCTTTTTACCTTTTCTCTTACGTCCTACAGGATAGTGGGAATCCATTTAGTACCATGGGGTATAGACGGGTCCACTAGGAGCCATGGGCACTTTAAGAATTTGATAGTGTAGGCTGGCTCCTCCCTCTATGCTCCTCCTACCAGACTCCGTTTAGAAAATGTGCCCGGAGGAGCCAGTCATTCTTATGGAAGCTCCTGAAGAGTTTTCTGCATTTATTTTATCTGTTTGTTATTTTCAGGCAGGACTGGATGGCACCAGCCTTCCTGCTTTGTAGGACTTAGGGGGGGGGGGAATGGCCCAACCTCATCTAGGGTTAATGGTCCCGTTCCCCACTGACAGGACACTAGCTCCTGAGGGAACTATTCGCAAGCCCCGCCACGGCGAGCGTACATTCCCACAGAACGCCGCCACCCGTAACAGAGCCAGAAGATTGAAGAGTTGTGAGTACTAAGCCGGCGTCCCGGTAAGCGGGTCACTGGCCATTATGGTGGCATGAGGGTACGGAGACGCACGACTTCTAGGCTCAGTACACAGTGCAGACGCACAGCTTCTGATGGGGCGAACTGAGTCTCAGTACAATGGACACAGTACTCACACTGGCAAACACAGACTTAAAACAGGTCTGACCCTATTTTAAGCATTGAATTACCTCAGCCAGTATAAAAAAAGTGGGAATCCCACGTGCCATGGCGGGGGCGGGTCTTCACTGTGAGCGGATCCAGCAGCTCTCCAGCGCCATTTTCCCTCTGCAGTGGAAACAGACGCTGACTGACAGGGCTGCGCAGCTCCTCCGGAGTGGCTCGAGATTACCTCAGTGGTATCAGGGGGCCATAGTAGGGCGGAACGATTATTAGTGTACTAAGGGTCTAATTCTGAGTTGATCGCAGCAGCAATTTTGTTAACAGTTGGGCAAAACCATGTGCACTGCAGGGGGGGCAGATATAACGTGCAGAGAGCGTTAGATTTGGGTGGGGTGTATTCAAACTGAAATCTAAACTGCAGTGTAAAAATAAAGCAGCCAGTGTTTACCCTGCACAGAAATAAAATAACCCACCCAAATCTAACTCTCTCTGCAAATGTTATATCTGCCCCACCTGCAGTGCACATGGTTTTGCCCAATTGCTAACAAACTTGCTGCTGCGATCAACTCAGAATTACCCCCTAAGTCCCCAATCTGGGTACTTAGTCTGTGACCTGGCTAAGCTTGGCATTAGCAATAAGGGCGCTGTGTGCTGGCTCCATAATACCTCTGTGTCTCCCTGGAAGGGCTCTTTGTGGGTTAATTGTGCTTTTAACCTTTTCGTGTGTGTGTGTGTGTGTGTGTGTGTGTGTGTGTGTGTGCTCTGTTACATTCACAATATGTCAGGCAAAGAGTGTGTTTCATGTACGGAAGAGTTTTCCTCTTCCCCAGGGGGCTCACTACTTTATACTCTGTGTAGTGCACCTTCCCAGGCTAGCGGGGCTGAACCAGCATGGCTGGATTCCATTAAAGGAATGATTTCCAATATTTCTACTAAATTGTCCCGCAATAAGAAAGAGACGCAATACTTAAGACAGTCTGTGGATGAGTTTATGAATAGAGACTCAGTCCCCAAACCAACGTCTCAGTCCCCTACCATTTGTCCGTAAAAACGTACTCTGGCCCATATCCTGCAGTCTGACTCTGATGATGAAGGGTCAGACATGAAGGAGGGTGAGGTGGACTCAGAGGAGAGGGGTGCTGCTCTGTCACAAAGAATAGAGGCTTTTATAGAAGCTATCAGAGACGTTCTGCAAATTACTGATAAGGTGACAGAGGAGTGTGAGGAATCTTATTTTAATGTAAAAAAGAAATCCTCTGTCACTTTTCCTGTGTCACAGGAACTGAATATCCTATTTGAAGAACCATGGATTAATCCTGATAGGACATTTCAAATCCCTAAGAGGTCATTCTCATCCTTTCCTTTTCCTCCTGAGGGTAGGAAAAAATTGGAAAGTCTACCGATCGTGGATGCATCAGTATCCAGGCTGTCACGGAAAATAGTATTGCCTGTCCCTGGAGCAGCCTCCCTGAAAGACATGGCTGATTGTAGAATTGAGACCACACTCAAATCTCTGTACACAGCTGCTGGGGTGGCCCAGAGACCCACTATAGCATGTGCGTGGATCACTAAAGCCATTGCTAAATGGTCAGGTAACCTAATTGAGGGGTTAGATTCCTTATCTAGGACGGAGATTGTTTTACTCCTGCAACATATACAGGACTCTGCGAACTTTATGGCGGAAGCCATAAAAGAAATAGGTTTGCTTAGTGCACGCACCACTGCTATGGCAGTGTCAGCCCGCAGGGGCTTATGGCTACGCCAGTAAACTGCTGATACGGACTCCAGGAACAGCGTGGAAGGCCTACCATTTACAGGAGACGCCTTATTTGGAGATCCATTTGTCTAGTTCATCTCCAAAGCTACTGCGGGTAAGTCCACTTATCTTCCTCCCGCAGTTCCCCCAGCCAGGAAGGCCTACTCAGCTTCCAATTTGCAGTCCTTTAAGGGCAAAACCAGAGGTTCTTCTACAGCCACCAGAGGCGCTAGAGGTAAACCACGCAAACCAGTGACTGCCGGTTCTCAGGAACAGAGTTCAAGCTCTGCTTCCTCAAAGCCCTCAGCATGACGGTGGACCGCTATACCTGAAAGACTGGCGGGTGGGAGCCCGGCTTAAATTCTTCAGTCACATCTGGACAAGTTTGTGCCAGGATCCCTGGGTCATAAATCTTATTTCCCAGGGCTACAGACTGGAGTTCCAGGAGCTCCCACCTCACAGATTCTTCAAATCAGGCTTACCAGTTTCACAGGAGGCAAGTATAACTTTACAGGACGCCATTCAGAAACTGGTGCAGACTTAGGTCATTGGGCCTAATTTTGAGTTGATCGCAGCAAATTTGTTAGCAGTTGGGCAAAACCATGTGCACTGCAGGGGGGACAGATATAACATGTGCAAAGAGAGTTAGATTTGGGTGGGATTTATTCAAACTGAAATCTAAATTGCAGTGTAAAAATAAAGCAGCCAGTATTTACCCCGCACAGAAACGAAATAACCCACCCAAATCTAACTCTCTCTGCAAATGTTATATCTGACCCCCCTGCAGTGCACATGGTTTTGCCCAATTGCTAACAAACTTGCTGCTGCGATCAACTCAGAATTACCCCCATTGTTCCAGTTCCACCTCATCTGCAAAACAAGGGGTATTAATCCAACTTGTTTGTAGTACCGAAACCGGACGGTTCAGTAGGACCAATTTTGAACCCATATTTACGAGTGTTCAAATTCAAGATGGAGTCTCTGAGAGTGGTGATCTCCGGTTTGGAGGAGGGGAAATTCCTAGGGGTAAATTTACTAAGATGGGAGTTCTATTTAAAATGGGATGTTGCCCATAGCAACCAATCAGATTCCAGGTATTATCTTCTAGAAAGTGCTATATAAATGAGAAGTAGAATCTGATTGGTTACTATGGGCAGCATCCCATCTTAAATGGAACTCCCATCTTATTAAATTTACCCCCTAGTGTCTCTGGATATCAAGGATGCATACCTTCACATTCCGATCTGGCCGCCTCATCAGGCTTATATATGGTTTGCACTGCAGGACTGTCACTACCAGTTCCAGGCCCTGCCATTTGGTCTCTCCACGGCACTGAGGGTGTTCACCAAGGTAATAACAGAGATGATGTTTCTCCTCCGCAAACAGGGAGTGAACATAATTCCGTACCTGGACGATCTTTTGATAAAGGTACGTCCAGGGAGAGGTTGTTGGACAGCATTTCCCTCTCAATCCGACTACTCCTGGATCATGGGTGGATTCTGAACCTTCCGGAATCTCACCTAGAGCCAACACAGTGGCTTCCGTTCCTGGGAATGATACTGGACACAGAGTTGCAGAAAGTGTTCCTTCCGTTGGAGAAAGCATTGGTAATCCAGTTGATGGTTCGGGATGTCCTGAAGCCAACCCGGATATCGGTGCATCTGTGCATTCACCTTCTTCTCTTACGAGGCGCTTCAGTACAGAAGGTTTCACGCAAGACCTTTCCAGCTTGATCTGTTTGACAAATGCACCAGAGGATCTGTCTGTCGCCAAGAGCCAGGATTTCTCTTCTGTGGTGGCTTCAGACTTTTAACCTAATCGAGGGTCGAAGGTTCGGGATTCAGAATTGGATTCTGCTACCCACAGACGCAAGCCTCAGAGGTTGGGGAGCAGTCACCCAGGGGGTGCAGTTTCAGGGAAGATGGTCAAGTCAGGAAGTCGTCCTTCCAATCAACATTCTGGAATTCAGGGCTATCTAAAACGCCCTTCTGCAGGCCTCATATCTTCTTCGAGATCAGGCCATTCAGGTCCAGTCGGACAATGTGACGGTGGTAACGTACATAAACCAACAGGGCGGAACGAAAAGTAGAGAAGCAATGTCAGAGGTGACAAGATTTCTCCTCTGGGCAGAAAAACACGCTGTGGCATTGTCAACAGTCTTCATTTTGGGAGTAGACAATTGGGAAGCAGACTTCCTCAGCAGACACGACCTGCACCCAGGGGAGTGGGGTCTTCACCCGGAGGTGTTCAAGTGCTTGACACGTCGGTTGGGATATCCACAAATCAGCATGATGGCCTCTCGTCTCAACAACAAGCTCAAGCGCTATTGTTCCAGGTCAAGAGACCCACAGGCAGTAGCGGTAGACGCTCTGACGACTCCATGGGTATATCAGATGGTGTACGTGTTTCCTCCACTTCCTCTGGTCCCAAGAATTCTCAGAAGAATAAAAATGGAAAAGGTTCAAGCAATACTCATTGCTCTGGACTGGCCAAGAAGGGCCTCGTACGTGGACCTCCTAGATGGCTCCTCGAAGATCCGTGGCCTCTACCTCTTCACGAGGATCTTCTGCAACAGGGCCCGTTCATCTATCAGTACTAACCGCGGCTATGTTTAACAGCATGGAAGTTGAAAGGCTGATTCTACCCCGGAGAGAGATCACTGACCAGGTCATCCCGACTATGATCAAAGCCGGAAAGGGGGTAACGTCTAAACATTACCACCATATTTGGAAGAAATACGTCTCTTGGTGTGAGAGCAGAAAATATTCTGCTGTGGAATTTCATCTGGGATGTTTACTACTTATTCTGCAGTCTGGTTTGGATGTGGGCCTCCGTCTGGGCTCTATAAAAGTCCAGATTTCGGCCTTGTCCATTTTCTTTCAGAAACAATTGGCTTCTCTCAGAGGTCCAGATGCCCTTGAAAGGTGTTCTGCACATCCAACCTCCCTTTGTGCCTCCCACGGCACCTTGGGATCTCAATTTGGTGCTGCAATTCCTCCAATTGGACTGGCTTGAACCGTTACAGGAGGTAGATATAAAATATCTTACGTGGAAGACCGTCACAATGTTGGCCTTTGTTTCAGCAAGACGTGTGTCGGAGCTGGGGGCATTGTCTCACAAGAGCCCCTATTTCATTTTCCATGAAGACAGAGCTGAACTCAGAACTCTTCAGCAATTTCTTCCTAAAGTGGTGTCTGCA